>NW_026874541.1:0-161585 GCF_032173495.1 Musca vetustissima
ATTTGTGTGTGAAGGTTAATTGTTACACCCAAGCAAAGCAAGAAACATCGTGTCTTAACATTACCCTACAATCCCATAAGAGCTGTTTGTTGTTATTGTTGCTCGGTTCCAAGTAAATGCAAAAAATACTACGAAAAGAAGGCTTAGCTTCGTGGTCTCCCCACCTCTCTATGCATACAGACGACTGCTCTCTTCAGGTGATATTATTTTACCGTGAGTTGTCGTGTATGTCAATGCCAAGCAACCAAAAAACAACAAATAATAACAACAACAACTAATAAAACCATTCTCATTGGACTCCATCCCCACTCTCCATATTGGATACTTTGTTTCATAGAGATCTCTACCCCAAAGTTGCTCTTCTAACAGCAAATGTTTGAGATACCGTTGTTAGAAATCTAAATCTCTCTCTCCCCATTTCATATCAGTGAGACTCAGAGCTTTATATGGCAAGACGATAATAATAACAGTGTGTGAGAGTATCTCCTACTCAGAGACATTTGTTGGCCTTTGCAAATCAACAACAACAACAAATATAAAATACAAATGAAAGAAAAAAACCTTAGTGGAGTAAAAGCAGCAAAAAAACTATTTCAAGCAACAACAACAAAAGCAAAAAAGCAACGTGACCAGTGACCGGTTTTTTGCAATTAATTTAAAACAAAAAAAATTGTTTACATACAACTTGAATTGGAAACTCCTCTAGAAGATCCCAATAAACCAAAGAACGAAAGACTCTTCATGCACATGGCCTATTAAGAAGGAGAAGAAGAAGACGGCAAATAAGAACAAGAGAAAAAAAGGAATCCCAACAAAAACAAAAAGCTTCATACATTTTGGCGCCCAACATCATCATCATCAAGAAATTTATTGTTATTATCTTGAAATCTCTCCCTCAAAAGGAAGCAAAAAAGTCCGTTAAAAGAAATATGAAGAATTTGTGAAACATCAAAATTTAAGAAAAAAAAAATAATTTTAAAAAGGAAAGAAGAAGATATATTAAGGATTTTATCATCATCACTGCTACTAGTAGCATTCAGTGTCCTAATGACCCATGCCTTCAATTTGGAAAGTCGCCTGCCTATTGTGAAATTCAATGCGAATCCTACATCGTATTTTGGTTATTCGGTGGCGACACACACCATTGGAGAATATAATGAGCCAGATAATACTAAATGGTAAGTAATTGAAAGACTTTTTATACTTTTTTAAGATTTAAATTAGGAAAGTGATAGCTCAGGGAGTAAATAACGAAAAGTGATATTTTTGGCGCCCAACGTGATGTTGCAGAAAAAAGATAATGTGGGATTTTGAAGTGAATATGATTGACCGGTCAGTCAGAGTTATTTTCTTCACCTTCATATTATTTGATAATGAAAATTGGGTCTTAAAATTGAGGTATGAATTTGGCGCCCAACATGGATTTGCAGAAAAGTAAAGAAATATTTGGAATTTAGACAAAGAGTTAATCAAGAACACTTTATGAAAAGATTATATTTCTGTTCAGTTGGTTGATCCTATACCACTACAATTTTAAATGAAAAAAAAATATTTTGGCGCCCAACGTAAATTTGAAAATATGTTCGTAAGAATTTGTTTCTTTCATATTTGAAAATCGTTTTCTAGGTTTCTAGAAAATTAAGCCAAAAATACATTTTAGCGTCCAACGTGAATTTGAGAACATTGTCGCAAGTAATCATTTCTGCCAAGCCCATTATTTTATTTTCTAAAATTTATTTTCTTAAATTATTGTTGAATGTGAATTTTGGCGCCCAACGTGAAATTGAGAAAATGTTCGCAATTGTTTTCTTTTTGATTTCAAGGTCTTGTGAGGATTTGTGAATTAAAAATGAATTTTGGCGCCCAACGTAATATTATAACATTAACAAAAGTATATCTCTCCAGCTAATATTCCAAATATATTCCCTATTTATATCTCTTTAAACAAATATACCATTTTTTGTCTTAAAAATTAAATCTCTAACAGAAAATTTAAAATTTGACAAATTTGGCGCCCAACGTGGAAGTGAAATTTTTTCGCAAGAATTTATATTTGTCAAGTTGATAATCGATTTTTTTGAAACAAGACCAATCGTTTGTTTAAAAATAAACGAAATCGTTAGTAGGAAATAGAACTGTATATTGGCGCCCAACGTAAATTGGATAATATTTTCGAAAGAATCTTTTTCCTGTCAAGCTGGCAATAGACAATCGTTTTCTTGTTGATCCAAGGCCAATAGATTTTCTTCTAAATACAAAAAACAAATCTTTAATAGCTCAATATGTAGAAAAATACATTTTGGCGCCCAACATGAAATTTGGAAAATGCCCGCAATAATTTATTTCTGTCCAGCTTATAATCGTCTAATAATTGATTCCCGCCCAATAGAATTTTTTAAGTTAGAAAAATAAACATTTTTGAATATGAGAATAAAAAATACATTTTGGCGCCCAACGTTTTTTTTTTTTTTTTTTTTTGACAAAAAAATATTTCTTTTAATTTTCCATATAGAGTGTTTTAATCACGACTTATGTAAATTAACAGTCATTTTCATAGATAGGCTACATACAGTTAACATATCCTTACCTTCAACATCCTGAACGGAATTTTGATAATTTGGCCATTCTGAAATTAAACAAACAATTATTAAATTAGGTAATATTTTTAGGTAATATTTTTGAGTTATATGATTGGCGCCCAACGTGTACATAAATATAGAAAATAATAAGAAAATCGTAATAATGGCGTATTTAAGCCGAAATAGCTTAAAAATTGTGGGTATAATTGAAATACGTTTTATTTTTTTACGATTTTCTACTAGTTTTTTTAATTTTTTTTACTATTGTAAGAATTTGGTTCTCAGTGTTGGATTTTTTTTTTTTTTTAAATGGTTCCTTATTCCAAAAATTTGGAATTGAGAATTAATTGACATAATTTTAATTAAAAATTATTTTTATATATTTTTTAAACTCAATAAAGCCTAATGTTATCCTTTTTTGAAAATTCTGAAAATTCAGACATAATTTTAATTTTTTTTATGTCACAAAAATGTTTTTTTTATAAAATATTATTTTTTTTCACACATTCTGCACGACTTCTGTTCTCTATATACGCATTCACGTATTCATTCACAACACATTGTATTTCATATCAATATTTATTCACAATATACTATACAAATATATTATATATACCCCTATATGTAATTCATATCTCACATTCTTACGACTAAGTAAAGTTCAATATACAAGAGTCTATTGGAGAATTTCATATCAGTCCGACAGACAGACGGATAGGCAGACTTTCAATCAATCAGCTATCGATACATACGTTCATAAAGCCAATGATACACACAGTCGAACAGAACGAAAAAATAATGTAAATAGAAAAAAATTGTAGAGAAAACCTGAGAATCAACAATAGCAGCAAGCAGTAACAACAACAACAAAACAAGTATTTACATAATGATAGCAAAAAAAAAAGACTACAACTAAACTAAAACTAATTTTCTTTCATCGGGGCTATAACACAAAACACAAAAATATCGACAACAATAACAAAGAGTCTCCACTTAGAGCTCAGTCAGTGTAGTGTCACCTAAATATCAATAATACTGACAATCCGATGCCGATGATGATGATACTTCGATTCCTACCACAACAATTCATATCTGTTTACCTTTAATGGATGGAATATAACCACGGGTGGGGGAGAGGGGGCATGGAATGTTGTCGTATTGCTATAATTTTTTTTAACAAGTATTGAGTACACATTTTTTGTTGTTATTAAATTTTGTCCGTGTTCTAGCCAAACTATGTTGTAATTTAATTAATCAATTTGTCAACAATTAGTGTTACCTATTTTTGGTGTTGTTTTTTTATTAAAACGAAAAAATTCCCAATTTGTTCTTTAAAGTGGTGTAACCAAAATTCCATGGGATTTTAAGAATGAATGACATCATTGTTATGTTATGGAAAAATTAAATAATTGGAATCTCTTCCGTCTCGTTTTTTACCTTACGATAAAAGTAATTGAGCGGAATCGTGTTCTTCGGTTGGGAAAACATGTTTGCAATTAATAACTACATTAGGAAATTTGAAGTAACAGCAAACTGATTAATTCTTCATTGTTGTAATTTTTCAATATTGATTCTTAATGGGTTAAATAATTTCGTGTTAAACAAAATTTAATATAGGACCAGCGTTTGTTATACCTTTCACATAAAGGAAACCAAATTTGAGATATTTTCAATGGTACGTGTAAGGCCATTGGAAATATCCGAACAATTTTAACATAGGTTTTTATATATTTTTGTCCTTCCAATTCTCTTTTAAAACCCGCAATTTTGACAAAAATTTTTCTTTCAAAAATTTCAATTTGTACAAATAATTGTTATTTCAATTAGCGGAAATAACTGAGGCAGAAAAAAAACCCGACATACTTGCAATAATCGTGACTGCTACAAAGTGTATTTTTTTCCTCTATTTGTTCTCTCACTCTCGCCGAGTCTACTCAGATATATCTCCTTATCTTTATTCATTATATCGTTAAATATTTATTTAAAAAATAAACATGTTTTTGCGTGAAAAAGAAAAAACCGAAACATAACATAACAACCTTTTGCAAAAAATTGTCTTGTGCTATTTTGTATTTACCCAAAAAATATGTGTGGAACCAGAAGACACACATATTTTTTTGCAAATTATTACCAGAGGTACAATTGTAGTTAATAACCGACAATAGTGTTAAATAGTTTGCGAGAGGAAATAAGAACATATGACTCGATACCATTTGTTTTATTAATAATACAAATATTTACATAATATGGTAAAGCAAGAGAATAATGATGATGCGGAATGAAAAAAAGAACAGAGTAAAGTAGATGTAATAAAAATGTGACTAACATTACCAAGAAAACACAGAAATAATAAAGCTGTTAATGAATTCTTGGTAAGAGCGGCTGATGATGCCAAGTGCAAATAATTAGCATACTGAGGGCAGATGACAGATTTTTTTTCATAGAAAATAACAATTCTTCATTAGTGTGACTCACTTTTTATAAAAAAAAAATATTTTCACTGGAGACGTCCTAAAAATTTATTTAAAAAAAAATTAATCCCCAGTGATTTTGGAATGTTTTCTTCTGCAAAAGATCAATCCTCAGTGACCGAAAAATACATAGCTTTCTATAAAAAATCAATAATGAGTAATAAAGGCAAATATTTTAATATCATGTTGGGCGCCAATTCTTAAGAATTGTTTCATAAGACTAGCATCAAGACTAGGACTCAATTTTTTCTATGGAATTAATGCTCAATGACTGAGAAATATTTTGTTGAATGTTATCTCTCTGGAAAAAATCAATCCTCTACTGAAAAAAAAACAATTGTCAATAATCAATGACAAAGGTTAAATATTTTATTTTCATGTTGGGCGCCAATTAGACATATCTTCAGATTTTTTTTATAAAAATAGGATCAATCATTAATTTTTTCTATTGAAAAGACCAATAATTATTGATTGATCTAAAAAAACAAACCTCAGTGACAATGACAAATATATATTTTTTAATTTCACGTTGGGCGCCATTCCGAATATGTTCAGAAATTTCTCTTCTATATATTAAATTTTTATTTCAATATTAGGTAGAGCAATAAACATTTAATAATGCAAGGTCAGATGTACTTTTTCCGTAAAAAATTATGTTTGTCTTTTTACCACCTTGGGGGCCACTTATGATTCTTTTCATAATATTTATCAATTTATAATTTTTCATTAGAGTAACTTCTTCATCAGATTAACTTATTCACAACCCAGGAGGGATATTTCCTATAAATATATCGGTCATAAAGGTGCTTTAATTGGAATTTTGAGAATTTTATCCATAATGGGCGCCAATAAAATTTACCAATATTTTAGTTCAAGTGTAGATTTGAACAAGAGTTTTGTCATACAAATGTTCAGTACCACTATTTTTTATTTCCAAGAGCTTTTAAAGAAAGAATCCATCTTCGGTGACTGAATATTTATTTATTTACTTCCGTGAAAAAGAGGGCAATTTTATTTTGAGAAAAATTTTAATTTCACGTTGGGCGCCAATTAGAAGTTTATTTAGATATATCTCTCTTTTTTCTCATTGAAATAAACATTTAGGGAAACAAAGATACACATTATTATAAAAAAACAACTTTTTACCACCTTGGGCGCCACTTTCGAATTGTCTTTATATTTAGCGTTTCTTTAATTTTTCATAAGAGTTGTTCATAACCCAGTATGTGGATGTGTCTACAATTAACTCAGCCATAAAATATTTCTTTAATTCGTTTGTTTTAGAATTATTTTATGTTGGGCCCCAATTTGAATCATGACTTAAAATTTACCATGACTTGTATATAAAGGCACAATTAAACTAATAGGTTTAGATACTAATTTTGAATTCAAATATTTTTATTTCAATGATCTTCAGATCTCGAAATTTGGAACGCCGTTTTATCTCTAGATTATTTGGAACCTGATGATAATGGAATTTATAAAAGTTCGGCAGATTTTTTTAGAGAAATAGACTTGTTTGTGCTATTTAAGTACCAGTAATAATTGTACTCGATTTTTTCTAAACCCCCACAGAATTAAATCGGTTTCCAATGACTGTGGAAAAAAGTTCTTTCGAAAAATTCAGGCATTTTTTTATAGAAAAATTAGCACATCAGATTTTTTTATAAAATGACTTATCAAAAGACCCGTATTTTTTCTACGCATCCTTAGCCTGTCATTGGTGACAGTGTTACAAAAAAAATACTCCTGCATGAAAAATTTCTTCGGTCATTGAAGTCTGAACAATATCGGCTGACCTGGTTCATATGCTCCTTTTAGTGAATCGCTCAATTGAACTAGTTCATTCGTAAAAAAACTATTTCACAAAACTCCTGTTATTAGTATTTTCCTATTGCAAAAATTATACTTCAATCCAAGGTCCTATTTGTTACAGAAAAAATCCTCAGAAATTGCTGTAAAAAATACCTCTGTTGCAGAGTTGCAATTCTACTCGAATACAAACATTTTGCATATATTCAAAACATTGAATTGGCACCCAATGAGCGGAAGTGTGGATAAGAAAGCCTTTCGATAATTATATTTTGAGTAATGATATTTTTGGGCTAATATTTTGTAACAGTAAAAAATTTTAATTTAGTTTCAAATGGCGCCCTATATGACGAAAAACGATACATATCCGATACCAATGCAAAGTTTGAACTGTGGCTGTGAACTATAAACTACCGTTCAATGGTAGTTCATACTTTACAATGTACATCAGAGTTCAACTGGTCGATTATTCGCCGAGTGTATTTTTTCAGCCTGTTTTACTTATTTGTCACTTATATTTAGATTTTATTGGAAGTAAATAAAGAATTTCTTATTTCTATCGACAAAAATTCCCTGCGAAACAAAATACTCCCAGGCACTGAAGGCCGATTTTCCTCAGATCTTCAGAAATTGTTCTACTTTCTCTCAGAACCACAGAATGCGTTTCAAACTATTGACCGTCATTCTAGTTTCGAACCCAGTAAATGACCTCCATTATTTTAAACAATAAAATCCTTTATGATCAAGTCACTTGATAGGGTACCAACTGGACTACCGATTAGAGCCCCCAGAGAACAATTTTTTCACATGGTCATAAATTGAACACCCAAAATACATATTCTCAAAAGGAAATATTAAACAAATATGTTACCAATATTTCTTCACTTAAATAAATAAATACATAAAAACAATAAAACTCAATATCATTTATGGCTACTTATGAAAAAAGAAGAAGCATGTCTTATGATCAGAACCCAAAACCAAATATGAACAATTTGATATGCTACTACTTCGTGTGTCCAGCTTATCTAATAATATTGCCCTGTCATAAAACTGGAACAGGTAAATCATAATCGATCGCCATCATCATCCTTTTTTGGTTTGGTGATACCTAGACTAGGCAATTACAACGCTGTTAACGTTATCTATCTTATTTTTCAAGCGTGGTTGATCTACAATAAAATGTGGATCATTTATGTCGTGTTCAACATGACAGGTATGCCAAAGTTAGACAGGCAAAAAAAGAACAAGGAAAAAAGGTAGCACCAAAATCGGTGACTGGTGTAACTGATCCTTTGAGAAAAACAAAAAGAAGACGAAAAAAGATATACACATTCGCTAATAGATTTAGATAAGCAGCAATACTACAAAAATATGTTCTTAGGTTTATTAAGAAATATTTCGAAATTTCCCAAGAACCATAAAATTCGACGTTTAGTTTAGGTAGTTGTAATATGTAAATCTCTATTTAATGACCAAACACGTACAGAGGGATTATAAAAATGGACACTTGTTTTTCTAAACTTTTAGGGATTTGATAGTTTCTCTATGATTTCTTTTTTACAACAGGAAGTTATGGATTATCAGGAAAGAAATCCATACCTTTGGCTTGGTGTACCTATGGTTTGGTTTACTGCTGATTAATGTTTGCAATAATTTTTATGTTTAGAAGAAAGTTTGTTTTTCTTTCAAAAAGAAACTGTGTTTATTTTTATGACCACTTAAATATTTTTTTTGTTCTGCCTGTAATGGCTATTTGATGGCGCCCGATTTTGGCATTGTTGTTAGCCATAAAATTATGGGTTTTATGACTTATTTCCTGATTTTTAAATTTTGCCATATTGTTTGGCTATAATCCCTGTTGACAAATTTACACATAAATGTAAGACATAATTATGTATGCATGTTTTTTCAAATGTAAATTCGAAATCAATTTTTGAATTTTTAATTTCAATAAATAAATTTCATAAAGTCATAAAATTCTTTTCAAATATGTTCTTACCAAATATGCTTTGTCATGTCTTACATAATTTGACGGTTACAACTTAATATCGATTTTTTGGGTATATATTATTGTAGTTATCAACCAAATAATTCGTGGAATTTAGAGCTATGAAAAGGGGGAAGTATTAAAATTTTTATTGCTCAGAAGTAATAATTTTTTAATAATAAATATTTTTACCTAAAAATAATATTGAAAAAAAAAAAATAATTGTTTGTTAGTTGTATTGAAATTGAAATTTTTTTATTCGAAATAAATTGTCCGTTATTTCTAAAAGTATCCAAGTTTCACTGACGAAAAATACATAAATTTTAAATATTTGGAAACTCACAATTGGCGCCCATGGTGGTAATAAACAGCAAAAAATATTTATTGTTAGTCGTATTGAAAGTGAAATGTCTAAATATTTATGTATGACTAAAAACATCAGCAGGGTTGCAATAATATCCTATACCAAAAAATTTTGTATAATTTCGAAACAAAAAATTTTGTATAATTTCCAAACATTAAATTGGCACCGAATGAGCGGCAGTTTGGATAAGGAAGCCTTTTGATCATTATATTAGTTAATAATAATTTTTTTGTGCTAATATTTTGTAATAGGACAAATTTTCTAATTTAGTTATAAATGGCGCCCAATGTAAGGAATAGCCATGACTCCATTAAAATACTGTGTCAAAATTCACATAGCTTCAACAAAATATTCCATCTAATATTTACATAGTAATGTAATTCATAGTTAACTCTTCACTTCAAAATATTGAATTGGCGCCCAATGAGGACCTGTGTCGATATGTGTTCTAATTATATTTTTAATATTATTTTTTTTGGGCCAACAATTTGTAACAGTACAAATTTTCAAATTAAGCTTTAAATGGCGCCCAATGTGAGCAACAAGAATACATTTTTTATTTCATGGTAATCTAAAATTCAGTGTCAAACTTCTAAATTTTCAACTTTAAAACATTGCACTGGCGCCCAAAGAGCGACTGTGTCGATAAGAAAGTCTTTCGCTCATTATATTTATTAATAAGGTTTTTTTGAGTTAAAGTTTTGTAAAAGAAAAATTTAGTTTAAATGGCGCCTAATGTAAGGCACATCGATACACATTCCATGCAAAGTTAATTTTAAATCCAGAAAAGGGAAACTTCAACTAGTTGAACTATGGTTCACTTTATAATTCAACTTGTCATTTACCGGCTCAAAATGTTTCGTCATTCATATTTAGATTTGAATTAAAAAATAAGAGAATTTGCCTATGTAGAGATGACGATGATGTATTGTAAATCCATATGATGAACTGAACTAGGCTCCTTTCAGCGAATTGAACAAGTTCCATCGTGAACTCAACTTTAAAACTAATTGGAATTGGAAACTAAATGAAAATAACCTATGAGTTATGTATTCAATTATGTATTCCACGTTTAAGAGATGTGATAAATTGTTATCCAGATGATGAACTAAACTTCGCTCAGTGAATCGTTTAATTGAACTAAAGAACTAAATGACTCTAAAAAATTGTCAATAGTTCATAATCATGGTATATTTGAAGATATAGTTCTTATTGGCGCCCAACATGGAATATTTCTCAAAATCCCCATTTTTTTAATGTCTAAGTTAATTGTCAAAGATTATCCATCTAGGAGTATGGAGAAATTACACTGACGAAAAATATAGAAATTTGAAATATGTGAAAATTGTCAATTGGCGCCCAAGGTGATACCAAGCAGAAAAGCTTTCTTTTTGGACAATAAAATGTGTTTTCACCTACGACTTAATATATGTCTGTGCAATATATTTACGATGAACGATATTATTATAAAATAGAGAAATTTCTAAATACATGTCTAGTTGGCGCCCAACGTGAAACACGTCGTAACTTGAAATATTTCAACATCTTTCGAAAAGATTCCGAATATGCACTAAATTAAGAAGAAGAGCAATTAAATGTATTAGTCGAAATTATTTTCACATGGAAGTGTCTTGAGAAATTTAATTGTAAATGGCGCCCAACATGTAAATATAGATAACGACCTTATATTATTAATTTTCGTTAGTTTTTTTCCTTGTTCACCAATTTTAAATGCCACCCAACAGGAAAAATCTCGTACTATTTAAATTATTTTTTGGGGAGCTTTTTATCTCTCCAATAGCCATTTAGTAGATTTACAACCGGAATTAAACACTCAAATGTGTCATGACTTCATCACATGGAAAATGTTATGCATTCACGATTCAAAAAAAAAAAAACTTTGTCACCGATTACGTTTTACAATTCCTTTCCTTGTGGCGTTTTTTGTTTTTATTCTTTATAATTTATCAACTTTTTCATTCATTACAATTAATCATACTTCATTGTTGCACCCCCAAAAAAAGAGAGCGCGGATATTACGTTTATGCATGGTGATGACTCAACTTTCAGAATAAAGTAAAAAAAACATCACATTCGCGCCAGTTAAATGTTTATTAAAAATTTGTTAAAGACTTTTTCAATAATATTTGATATGAAATTGAAAAAAATGTTAAAGATATAATGGTCTTTTCAGGATCGTGACAAGTTAAATTCTATACATATATAATTTCTAATTAATGTGTGCAACATTTAAGGCCCTACATTGAGCGCCAACCTAATCCAAACACAATAAACAGATAAATAGAAAAAATATAAAGATATATCGATGAACTCAAGGTCGTGACAATGAAACATCTATCATATGTTTTAAGGACCCACTTTGGGCACCAACCCTATATTTTCAAACACAATAAAAATAAAAAAATATAAAGATATATCGATCTCCTCTAGATCGTGACAATGAAACTTATATACATATTTTTTAACATAATATGTGCAATATTTAAGGCCCTACTTTGGGCGCCAACCTAATATTTTCAAACACAAAAAATATAAAAAAATAATAATGTAAAGGTATATCAATGTAATGAAGATCGTGACAAGAAAACTTCTATACATATTTTTTGTTGAACTTAATATCTCCAATATTTAAGGACTCTCGTTGGGCGCCAACCTAATATTTTCAAACATAAAAAATAGAGAAAAAATTAAAAATATAATGATATATCGATGTACTTATGGGTGTGTCAATGAAACTTTTATAAATATTTGTTAGAATTTAACATGTGCAATATTTAAGGACTCACATTGGGCGCCAACCTAATATTTTCATACACAGTTTCGTTTGGTTTAAATCAATCAGCATTTTATATGCATTTTAAACCGCCTATAAAAACATATTTTTTTGGAAATATTTTTCATTAGAATTATGTTGAAGAAATAAAAACACGAAATTAAATTATTATTGTATTGTTATTATATGAAGAAATTATATATTTTAGTAATTTTCAAGATTTTTCAATCCACAACTATTGTACTGTTTATATTGAAAAGACAAGCTTCAGATGCCATACAGGCTTGATAAAGACCCGGGTATTTTGTTACCCACTTCTTTTTTTACAATTAACAATTTTCCCATTAATTATTTTCCAAAAAATAAACCAAAAAACCCTTTGTCTCTTCTAGTTGGTAATAAAAATAAAAGACAAACTATTTAACTCTTCTTTAATACAGAAATCTAGTCTTCATTTCAAAATGAATAAAATAAAGACGAAGTGTTATTTAATTGGTGGTTTTGTTGTTATTTAATTGAAAGTCGAACTTCAAACAAAAAGAAAAGACAATTACAAGATTTCTTTATTCTTCGTTTATTTTAAAAGTCATAAAACCGACAACAAACCATAAATAATTTTGTGGAGAGTTTTTCCAGCGATGTTTGAAGTTTTTCCTGCTCATTCGAAATTCAGTGCAAGCCAACCAGTCAGTCAACAATCCTACCATTCATTGGTTTGATTGTCTTTCTGTCTACTCCTAAAACCCTTCTTCATTTAATTTTATGATCTTTGTTTGATAAGTTCTTCAAATTCTGTGATATGAATTGTCGAGTTTGAGATCAGGGAGGGAGGTGGAAAGCAAGAAATGGTGGTGTGACTGAAATCATTCAAGCCGCTCATAAAAATACCCGCGTATTTTTTCTTCTTCTTTTGGAGTTTTTTATTTGTTTTTAAATAAACAACAAATGAAGTAGTTGTGAAAATCTATGTTTTATTTTCTAATTTCTGGGGGAAAAGAAATAAAATATTCTATTGGCATGTTGTCACATAAAGTACTCTTTGAAGTTGAAGAAAATTCGAAAGAGAAAATATTTGAAATATATATGTTAAATGGAAATTCTAATTTAAAGAGTTGCAAAGGGCAACAAATAAATTATTTTTAGGTAAGGAGATAATTGTAGATGGGATGTTAAAATTTTAAACACAGCTAAGGAAAAATATCAAAACATATATGAATCAAAAACAAACGAAAAAAATATATATATTTTTATATTCCACGAATATTGGAATCTATAAAAAACATTTTTTAAAAATTGAAACTTATTAGGACCTATAAAACAGATTTTTTTTATTTTTAAATTCGATATCATTTGTCTTTATAGATAAAATCAAAATCAAATTTACACTTATTGGTCCCCACGAAATATACCAAAACATTTCATTGGTCTCCATGAAAACTATTAAATCTTTGAATAAAATATTTAAAAAAAAAATCCATAAAAATCCATATTCGGACAGGGCCGGCCATACACAACTACAACGGAACTCTAACTCTCTGCGGAAGTTTATTCCGTGCCTGATATTTTCGTGACCTTACACTGACATATTTTCCGAATATTACTAATATTTAGTACAGCCCTTCTAATTACTTTTCCAGATTCCCTTAACTGTGGGTTGTGTTGTGATGTTCGGCTTATAATTGTGGCCTATAAATCGACTCGAAATAATACAAAAAATATTAAGTTTTCGGTCCACTTCATCAAAAATTATAGGCATAACTGGAACCTCATGCAAAATTTCAAGGCAATCGGCGCTATATTTCCGCCCTCTAGTATGGCAATAGGTTACTAAATAATATCTGAATACGTAAGAACATGTAATTATTTAGGTGTTAATCCCGCATCCGAGTACTTACGACAATATAATTTTTATCAATTTAAAGGTCAACCAATCCTCTTGGACGTACTATCAACTATGTCCTTCAGGACTAAATATATATGCCATAGAATACAAAATTTTGTAATTTTTCACACAAAAGTCTGGATCCACTAAATATTGACCGATCTTCATCCAAAACAGGCATGCTTTTTTTTTGGCCCGATCCCCTTCTCCATGTAAAATTTGGTATTTGGTCTATTTCATCCCCTTAATATTAACCGATCTTCACCAATAAAAATAAGGGTCTTTGTTGGCCACAACCCTCTACTCCATGCAAAATTTCGTGAATATTGGTCCATAAATGTGGCCTGTATCGTATTTACAAATTATAATGGACATAGGGACAGACCGACACACATGTCTAGATCGAGATATGATGATCGGTATACTTAAAGGTGGATATACAAATATTTCGCAGTGTTACAAACTCTTGGGGCTGCACAAAGCTATAATACCCAGGGTAGAAAAATCCACACTTATATTTTCTTTGATATTTTTTAGAACTCTATTCAATAAGTTCTTAACAAAAAAATATTATTTTTTCAAAATTTTATTATAAAAATATAATAATTTTTTTTATGCAGGAATTTCTGAGATCCAATAACTCCCTCATAATCGTGTTCTGTTTTGTTTATTTTTCTCTAATTTTTTGGGGGCATAAATTTTGTGACACCCTTTTTGTGATTTAATTAAAAATGCCCAACACGTATTTGAGGCTACTGCTAATTAAATTGAAATTAAATTATTTTTTGTTATTCAACTCAAAGAATTTATTTATGCCGAAAGAAACCCAACAGCCGACGAAGAAGACATGTAGAATGAAAGTAAACCCGGTAGTTGAAAGATTGAGACATAAAATGTGATTTATTTTTAGAAATGTTTGTAATTTTTAAAATTTTGTTTTCGATGTGGGGCTCTGACAAATTAATTCCCAAGCTTAGTCATAGGGGCAAACTTTAAGTGATAAGAATGACTTATCTGTGAAAAATTTAAATGTTGATAAGCGATATGTTTTGAAAATCATTCAAAAGCCACACATACATACACGATTGGTAGATATGTTGACGATTTTTTTTTGCAGTGATTCATCCAAAAAGTGTTTTTTCTAACTTTCTTTCTCTCACTCGCTCTCTGGGCTTTTTTTGTAAATTTTACAAATTTGCATTTTTCTATACGTGATCTATTGTGTTGTGATTTTCTTTATGTCTTATTTTAAACAAATGATTTTATTATAATAAAAAATATATTTTCTTTATTTTTTATATAAAAAATCCAATAATTCATATCACACATGTATTTGAACATGTTGCTGCTGTCATTTGTTAGCCGTATTATTAACAATTTTCAAATGTCATTCAATTATAGTGACACTCGAGAATTAATAGAAATAAATTTATGGTAAAAAAATCGAGAAACAAATCAAATCTCTATAAAATAAAAATCTTATAAATATTTATGGAAACACACACACAAATGCACACATACACGAATACAATGATTAATTACAAATTTATTGAAAGTAACCACTCTCAGAGTTCGCAATCAATTAACAATGAATGAAAGGTTGTTGTTTGGAATAGTTTTATTGTTGTTTTTTTTAGTCTCATATATAAATGTGTGAAATATAAAGCAATAATTTATTACACACATATTTTACATTATAAATAAAGTGAATCGGAATGTAATGAAATCAGAAAAAAGTCGTAACGAAATTGAAGGTAGTTTTCTAAATAACTGCAACAACACGTGCTAATATTTTATTTATTTACTTGTGACAAATATTTCAACTTCAATGAAATTTCATTCAATTATTTATTTTATTAAATAATTTTTTAACAGGATCTGCAATCTTGGATTAAAAACAAAACATAGAAAGCATTTTTTATTTTTTCATTATCCGATTTATGGATTTTTATAAAAAATATTTTTTAAAATACGTGTGGGTTGTTTTAAATATTATTTTATCACCTAAAAACATTTTACCTTTAAAAAAATATCCTGATGAGAACCCACAGTTGCAGATTTTTAAAAATTACTTTAAATAAAAATTAAAACAAATAATGTTTTTAGGGACACGAAGTGGGATTTTTTATATTTATATTTTTTAATGAAATTTTATAAGTGTGATTTTTTATTTTTATTGAAACCTAATCGTAGATTCACTACCCTCAGAAGGCATTTTGTATATAGGAGATCTTCTTAAGGACTCTCATGCGTAGCCGCCTACGCATGAGAGTCCTTAATAAGGAAGTATTTTTAAATCGAAGGTCTTCCGAGTTTCTTCCCACAAACTTTGAGACACCATTTATTATTTGTACTTATTCACAGTTTTCTTTTTTAAATTAAAAAAAAAAAAAAACTCATTGAAAATTTTTTCGAAAAAAAAAACTGTCACATTAAATAAAATTCATTGAACATTTGTGTCAATACACCGGCAAATAAAACATTTATCATTCTTTCACCTTCGTGTACTCATGCGGAGAGCCAGGGAATACAAAAATTATCAAATAATAAAAAAACACCAAAAAGAAGACTCCAAAAAATGTTTAAAGAAAAATAAAAGAACGACTTTTTAATGAAGTCCCACAAAAAGACTGGGTGGGCGCTCTGCCGAACAACTTGAGTGTAAAGTCCAAGAACCCTTTTCTTCATTTTGTCTTTCTTTTTTTGGTCAAATGGATTACAATGCATTTGAATGGGTTACAACAAAAAACCTGTTTTTACCACTATGAGTTTATTGACCAAAAATAAAAACAACAACAAAAACAAACATCTGCTTATAAAAATTACATAAATTTCTATTGGGTCTGATCAGTTCGTGGTTCTTATTTTTTTCATCTCAATCGTCCGTATGGCCTTTAATCGTAAAAAAATATTTTTTTATTCTTTGTTTTTGTGAAGATGTAAATTATTGTTATTTTTCTTATTAAGTTTTTTTTTTTTTATGTAAATGTATCCATTTATTTTTATTGTTGATCTTTGTTTTGAGTATTCACTGTTAATGATTATTTAAACACTTTGGAATTTTGTTCAACAAAATGGAAAATGGATTTGAATGTAATTCGATGCCATAATCTTCTCGTGAGCATGGTGTTAATGCAATAAAACATGAAATGGTTTGATTTGAAAATTTTTTTAAATAGTAAAAAAATATATTTTTACAAAATAAAAATGTAATTTCTATAAAAAAAACACAGAGCCACTATTTTTTCTAAAGAAAAAAATTCACAGACCCCCCATTTCGCTTTTTTTTTCTATATAAAAAAACTCATATACCCTCAGCTCTATATTTTTTGAGAAAAAAATCACAGATCCTTAGGTATGTATATTTTTCTGTAGACAAAAAATCATAGATCCTCTAGTCGGTTTATTTTCTATAAAAAAATTCTATAGGAAAAAATTCACAGACCCTCAGGTTCAGTATTTTTTCTATAAAAAAATTCACATATGCTTAGGTCTCTATTTTTTAAAAAAAAATACACACACAGACCCTCATGTCTCAATTTTTTTATGTAAAAAAGTCTCAGACCCTCAAGTCATTATTTATTTTTCTATAGAAACAAATTACCAAACCCCAGTTTTTCATTTTTTCTACACAAAATATTCTCAGAAACTCAGTTCCGTATTTTTTCTATATACGTAAATTCACAGACCCTAAGGTCTCTATTTTTTTCTATAGAAAAAAATCACAGACCCTCAGGTCTCTATTTTTTTCTATAGAAAAAAATCACACTGACCCTCAGGTCTCTATTTTTTTCTATAGAAAAAAATCACAGACCCTCAGGTCGCTATTTTTTTCTATAGAAAAAAATCACAGACCCTCAGGTCGCTACTTTTTTTCTATAGAAAAAAATCACAGACCCTCAGGTCGCTATTTTTTTCTATAGAAAAAAGTCACAGACCCTCAGGTCTCTATTTTTTTCTATAGAAAAAAAATCACAGACCCTCAGGTCTCTATTTTTTCTATAGAAAAAAATCACAGACCCTCAGGTCTCTATTTTTTTCTATAGAAAAAAAATCAGCCTCAGTTGAGGTCTCTTTTTTCTATAGAAAAAAAATCACTGACCCTCAGGTCTCTATTTTTTTCTATAGAAAAAAATCACTGACCCTCAGGTCTCTATTTTTTTCTATAGAAAAAAAAATCACAGACCCTCAGGTCTCTATTTTTTTCTATAGAAAAAAAATCACAGACCCTCAGGTCTCTATTTTTTTCTATAGAAAAAAAATCACAGACCCTCAGGTCTCTATTTTTTCTATAGAAAAAAAATCACAGACCCTCAGGTCTCTATTTTTTTTCTATAGAAAAAAATCACAGACCCCCAGGTCAGACCTCCAGATCTCCATTTTTTTCTATAGAAAATAATTCACATACCCTCAGGTCGGTATTTCTTCTATAGAAAAAATAGGGCGCTAAGTTTTATACTTTTGCTATAGAAGACTTTCTCAGACCTTCAGTTCAGAATTTTTCTATAGAATACAAATTCACAGACTCTCAAGTCAGCATTTTTTATCTGAACTTCTAAAACATTCCATTCCATGGAAATCGGACTATTCCATTGAACAAATAATAATAGTAATTTTTAATAGCAAACCAAAAAAATAACAACTCTAATTGAGTCATGATGACAATCACCTTAGGCCCCGCCGACCATGTGGTAGGTAGGTTTCTATCTAGTATCACAATTATCTACCTTTAGTTAATTACCAATTTCCTACATTAATTAACCTTTGAATACCAAATGGGTTAACTCATTTTTCCAGCTAAGCACACACACTAATACATACAATTGAGATTTTATATAGAAAAATAAATAAAATAAAAATATATTTATAAAAATAACTCCCATTATTATTAACTTCGAAATATAGGTCGAATTTGTTTTTTGTTGCAGTCAAGATATGATACAATGATGACAAGCACCTGATTAGCTTGATTTAATCGAATACATTCGTTTTTGTTGTTGTATATATATTTTTTTCCTATATTGAGAACACCAATTAATGCTGGTTTTTGTTTTATTATTTGTTTTTCATTTCGTTGTTGATGTTTTTGTTATATAAAAGTTTGTATTTATAAAAAAATAATCATATTATGTCACAATAAATTTGTTATCGAGAAATGCATTTTTTTCGATAACACTTGATATGGGGGTGATGGGGGAATGTGGGTGAGATGATTGTATAGTTACAGGTCAGGCCATATAAATGAAAAAAAAAATTAAAATAAAAAATGGTTTTTGAAAATTATTTCGAAGCTTTTCAAAATATAAAAAATATAATTTCAATAGATAGATAAACAGCCCAATTATATATGTATATTAATATATATTAAAACAATATACTATAGTGGTGTGCTACACATATTTTTTTTAAATTATTTTTATGGATTTAAAAACAAAATGTTTTCTTAAATCATTTTTTTAACTAAGACAACTAAGGTGGCACTGTTTCAAAAATATGTCTCCCATTAACAAAATTTAAATATGTATTTTTTTAACGAGACATAAATCGAAAATGGCCCAAAAATTTTTAGAGAAATTTCGGGTAGCATCTTGTCCTAGATTAAAAAAAATACACAAATCCAAATTCTTAATTTTTAAAATTTCTAATTGTTTTTTTATCTCATTATTTATTGCATTTATATGGACTCGCCTGTTACTTAACAAAAATAGTAAACAATTTTTCGATTGTTACCAGTTGAATAATTTCCGTTTATCAATGAAAACGATTCATAACTGAGTGTAAATATTCATTTCACTTATGGCGGGAATCTTATCAATGTAGCCACAATAAATTTTACAGAAATCAGGTTTACTGTCACCCACAGAGACCGTTTTTGTTATTAAAAAGCAATGAAAGACAATATTTTTTAATACAAAAAATAAAAAAAATCTCAGATCCACAGGCTCTCAGGTCAGTTTTTTTTCTTTGGAAAACACATTTTTTGCAAACTCTTAGGGCAGCATTTTATTTTATGTTTCTACCCGTAAGAACAAATTGCGTTGGTCAATATTTTATTTTCAATAGAAAAAATTTAGACCCCCAGATCGGCGTTTTTTACATTGCAGATCTCTATTTTTTCTATAGAAGAAAATTCACAATACCTCAGATCTCTATTTTTCCGTAGAAAATTTCCTTGACCCTTAGGATCTAAGTTTTCCATTGAATGAACTTCTCAGACCCACAGGTCCGTATTCACAGACCCTTAGGTCGGTATTTTTTTCTATAGAAAAAATTCACTGACGCACAAGTCACTATTTTGTCCTATAGAAAAAAAATATCCGGTAAACAAAACAGATCCAAAGTGCCGATTTTTTTCTGTAGAAAAAAATTAAAGATTCAAAGATTCACAGACCCTCAGGTCGGTATTTTTTTCTATGGAAAAAAATCACAGGCGCACAAGTCTCTATTTTTTTCTATAAAAAAAAATCCAGTAGAAAAAATTCGCAGATCCACAGTTTCGATTTTTTTCTGTAGAAAAAAAATTAAAGATTCAGGTCGGTATTCAGGTCGCAGACTCCCATTTTGGTATTTTTTCTATGAAAAAACATATGTCATAGACATAGATAAAATGTCATAGACCCTCAACAGGCCGGTAAAAAACCACAGACCGTCAGGTCTCTATTTTTCTGTAGAAACAAATTCACAAATTAATGCCCCTTTTCTGTAAACAAATTCAGAGACCCAAAGGTTGGTATTTATTTAAAGAAAAAATTCACTGACCCTTCGGTCGGTGTTTTTCGAGATGCCTATTTTTTCTATAGAAGAATATTCACAGTACAGCTGGTCTAAATTTTTCTATAGAAGATTTTCTTGACCCTTATGGTCAATTTTTCCATTGAATGAACTTCTCATACCCCTAGGTCCGTATTTGTCGTTATTTTGTCTATAGAAAAAAAAATTCACAGACGCAAAACATACCCCTAGGTCCGTATTTTTCCAATAGAAAAAAATCATAGACCCCTTTGGTCGGTACTTTTTCTATAGAAAAAAAATTCACAGACGCAAAACTCTCTATTTTTTCTATAGAAAAAATCACAGATTCTGTATTTTTTCTATGGAATAAAAACATAGACACTCAGGTTTGTATTTCTTCTAAGAAAAAATATGTAAAATGTTCCTATAGAAGAAATACACAAATTGGTGAATTTTTATATAAACAAATCCAGAGATCCTTAGGTCGTTATTTTTTCTATATAAAAAAATCCACTGACCTTCCGGTCGGTATTTTTTCTATAGAAAAAAATATATGGCCTCAGGTCAGCATTTTTGTATAGAAAAATTCACAGAAGCTCAGGTCTGAATATTTTCTATAGAAAAGTAATAGATCCTCTTTTCTATAAAAAAATGCATAGATCCTTAGGTCGATATTTTTTCTTTAGGCCAGTATTTTTCTATAGAAAAAAAAAAATACAGAAAGTCTGTATAATTTTATTACATCGGTATTTTTTGTAAAGAAATGAAATTTACAGACCATCAGGTCGGTCTTTCACTATTGAAAAATTGAACTTCAGACCGCTATTTTTTATAGAAAAAATTACCAGATCGGCATTTTTTTATAAAAAAAAAAACATTTTCTGTAAACTGACATTGGTTGCACAAATTGCCACCATCTTCTTCCCCTCCATATTTTTTTAAAAATTCTTCAACTCACCCTTTAACCCCCTGCTTAAGCAATAACTTCCCCATCCATCTACACCCAACATCCCAAATTAAAGTTTGGCATATTTTTTTCTGAACGATTGACAATGCCGCGATCAACGCTTTGCTCCATAAATCAACAATTTATGATGTTGTAAATAAGTTTTTCGTAATACAAAAAAAAAAAAAAAAAATAAACGGCAACAACAACTAAATATTCATAAAACGTTTTATGAGTTGTCGAAAAATTAAAGAACAGTAGCTGCTGCCGCCGCCTGAATGTTGGTGGTGGAGGGATGGGTGTCTGGGTGCCCCCAAAATGCAGAAATTAAAATGAAACGAATTTAAAACACACAAAAACACATGTGTGCTATTCCAACAGACACCAATAAATGTTGGTGTTGTAATAACCAAGCCGTTGTAAAACAGACATTGCTGGTGTTGGTGTTTCGTAATTTTTTTGTTTTCGATTTAATTTTTTTAATTGAGTTTTACTTAATGTCAACTTTGGCCCCGAAAAAAACAAAATTTTGTTCTAACGGCAAGAAGAAGCTTCAAATAGAAATACGAAATTACAAAACTCAGCTAAGCGTGTAAACAAGCTTAAGCAACAAACGAGCGAGCAAACCGGCAGCAGACATGATGAGACCTCAATTTTTATTTCATTGTAAAAACAAAAAATACTTTTTTTTAGAAGTCGATTGTCTGTCTAAATTTTTTTCCAAGAGTTCGTCAAGTTGTAAGCTTGACGTTTCATTGATTAAGTAGTACTCAATTTTTGTTGTTGTTAATTTTTATTTTTTTTTTATATTTCGGATGGGTATTGAAGATTCTTTGTATGATTAAAACGGTAGTCAACATGAATGCTACCCCCCAACCATACATCAAAGTGATCGTCATGGTGATGACGATGATGATGATCAGCAACATCTCTCAACGCCAACATAAAAAATTGTTGAAATTAAAATTAAAAAAAAAATAATTTTTAAAAATATTTTGTATTTGACTTTTTGAAAATGTCATTCATTTCCACCATAAAACTTATCTGCAAACAAATGCTTAATTGAAGACGTTGGAGATTTTGAAAAAAAAAACTGTATTCAACTCTTAAGTTTTGTATTGCCAGCTGTTATCTTGAAATTGATGTTAATCCGCTACTCATCGATCAAATAAAATTTGAGCGTTGGTTTTAGCCATGTTATTGAGTGTGGCAGTAGGTGTTTTGGTATGTAATCATAATTTCAATACACTTGAAATTAATTTGAATGGATTATTTCGAAATGCAACTACAACATTTTCAAATTTCAGTAGTCAAACATTTAATTTAAACATTTAAAAATAACTTTTAATTAATTGAATTAAAAAATAAATAAAATAGAAAGAAAATGTATCCCAATTTTGTATCAACCTGATTGAGAATTATTCTCTTATACGGGATTTTGAGTCCACCAATGTATACCATGTTTGTATAAACCTGATTGAGAATTATATTCTTATATGGAATTTTGATCCTACCACCTAAAAATGTACATAGATCCCCAACTTCGCCACTCCAAAGAACATCGAACCAATCCCAACAATGTCCCCATTTCCTCTCATACACATACATAATATTCCATGACATACCTTTCCCTAGACCAAAACTACACATTTTGTCCCCATATGTAATCATTCATTGTTTGTTTTATGTTGCTTATACCTTCCTTTCCTATATGTTTGTGTGTATTTTTTAACGTTTCTTTCATCCTTTTGTGTAGTTGGTTTTGACATTTGAAACAAATTATTTTTGACTTGCAGTAATGAATTTTTTTCTTTTCATATTTCTAATGTTTCATTTGTTGTTTTCTCCACGTTCCTTTTTGGTCTGGTCAAAATGCGATGATAAATTGGCCACCACCGACCATAACGAATATTCAATGTACCCCCAACCTCATGTGGCATGCAACATGTCAACAAGACTTTAGATGAGTAATAGCTTCAAACATTTCTTTGTTTAGAGTTTTTGGAATATTTAAACTTCAGTTTTCAGTTAGAATTTGTTATGGGAAATTTTTGGAGAAGGGGGTAAAATAAACGTCATCTAGAAACCGCGGAATTTTCTCATAAATTTTTAATTTTTCTTCACTTGTATGGGAAAATATTGTTGTAAGAAAAAATACATAACCACAGGTCCGAACTGTTTCTATAAAAAGAAACTCATAAACTCTCAGGTCTTTTTTTTTGTATAGGAAAAAATTGTCATTGACCCTCCAGTCAGTATGTTTTCTATAGAGAAAAAAATCGCATGAAACCTCAGGTCTGAATTTTTTCTATAGAAAAAATCATAAACCCTCAGGTCGGCATTTTTTGCATAGAAAAAATTTCATAGAAACTCCAGTCAATATTTTTTTCTATAGAAAATAATTCGATGGTCGGTATTTTTTTCTGTAAAACACAGACCATCACAAGAACATCATGTTTTTATAGAAAAAAATCACAGAACCTCAGGTTCACTTTTTTGCTATAGAAAAAATTCACCGCTAATTTTTGTATAAAAAATTCAAAGAAGATCAGGTTCAGTTTTTTCTATAGAATCCTGATGTTCATTGAAATTTCGCTACTTTTTTTATAGAATAAAATTTTTAGCGCAATTTTTTCTATAGAAAAAACTTCACAAAATAGAAATATCTCGGGTTTTTATGGAGACAAAATCAAAACCAACTTTTTTCTACAGAAACAAATTATAGAACCCCCGGTTCGAATTAAAAAAAATAAAAAAACCCAATCCTTCGGGTTTTCATTTGTTTATTTAGTGAGTGTGAATTATTGCTTCGTGTTTTTTATCCTTTTTTGTAATAAAGAACATCACACACATTATGCAAATTAAAGGAAATGAAATCTACATTGACAATCAAAAGATATCAGTGTCATTCGAATTATTGTTGTTGTGATGCTCATTCAAACAAAAACAAGACAGCAGGTAAAATATTGAATAGAGCAGAAGAAGAAGAAAAAATAACTGGCATTGGTGTGGATTTATTTCTTCTTCATAGCGAACACCACTACGACCTCCACCACCACCACTTATAAAGCAATAAAAATCCAGGTTGGATACAATGGGTTCGGATACAAACCATCATTTTTATTATTTCATACATAATTCAACAACAAAAAACATGGGGCAACACAAGAGGAAGATGAGCCCAGAAAGAATAATAGGGCCACACATGCGCTGAGGTGATTTGAATACAACCGCCACCGCCATTGCAGTGAAGGGGAGTATCGAATAATACCCTTGACAGAGAATGACAAAGTTTCCGTCTTCGATTACGATTTCGATATCTCGTGGCTAAACAATGCTATACCGCACAGGTAAAACCAAAATAATGTGGAGGGCACTTAACAATGGGACACTCTAAAAAACGCCGGACTATTATCTTGCAAAAGCATTGAGTAGTTAAATCGTTTTGGAAAACGAACGCAAAAGAAAGGATTTTTAAATTGGTTTCCCCTAAAACCCGAATGAACACACACACACACATGAAATTATCTTAAAGACAACGCCATGAATGAATCTGAAAAGACAAAATATTTTGAAAATTTATGACAATGTTGGGAAGAAGAAGATACAACAAAATCCAAGTTGAGATTCTTGTGGCCAAATTCAACACTACAACCGGTCATACGATGGGATCATCGTTTATATAGGCTCATCTTAGCCGGAATTTTTTGTTTTGTATTTTGTTATTTTTTTTCTAAATTATTTATTTATGTTTATCTTTCAATGTAGTTGTTGCTGCTTTTTCTTCTTCTATTTCTCTGGTTATGTTTTTCTTTTGAGGGAGAAGCTCATGCTGTTCATGTTTTGTTAATCAAATTCGTGTGTTTTTTTTAAGGTGAGGGATCATATGAAGTTACTATAAAACATAACAAGATCTGCTGTTGGTTTTGACCTTCAAACATATATTTTTTGGGAGGGTGGGGGAAATTTTTCATAGGTGAGAAAACTAAAAGAATTTAGTTTATATTTGTAATTTTACAGTCTTCCATATAGGGTGTGAATGAATAAAGAAAACACTTGAGAGGCCTAGATTATTTTTTATTTTTTGTAGAAGAAATAGTTTCATTAGCATAATATCTTATTATTTGCTGAATTTTTTTAACTAGATCATAAATCTATTTTGCGTATTTCCTCTGGTAGTAAGACGATAACGAGCCAGGCAATGACCTTTGCTATTTAAAAAGGTGTGAAATTTTTGAAAACACTTGTGTGAATATTTTTTCAACAAGAGATAATGATTAAGGTCTGCAGGAGGGCGGACATAAAGAAAATATGACCACATGGAATTTTAATGTACCGAAAATTTTGTAGAAAAAATTTGCGGAATCTCAGTATTGCTATTTTTCTGTAGAAAAACATGGAAGAACCTCAGTTTCGATTTTGTTATAGAAACTTAGTTGTGGATCATCTCTTAGGTTCCTATTTTTTTTTTTTATTAAAAAAAATTCACAGAACATCAGACCCACTTTTCCTATAGAAAACAAAATCACAGATCCTCTGTTCAATTTTTTCTATTGGAGAAAAATCGAAAAGCCTAAGGTTCATTTTTTCTATAAGAGAAAAATCACAGAACCTTAGGTTCAAATTTCTATCTACAGAAAAAAATTCACAGAACCTCAGGCTATTTTTTTTTTATAGGAAAAAAATTAGAAATTTAGTTTCTAACGTTTTTCTATAGAAAACAACTGCGGAACCTTAGTTTCGCCATTTTTTCTTTAGAAAAAAATGTGGATCCTCAGTATCGACTTTTTTAACAAAAAAAAAAAAAAATCAATGTACCACAGAAAAATTGTGTAAGTTCTGGTTCGACCATGTCTCTAGAAAAACTGGCACAACTTCAGGTCCGCAATTTTTTCTACAGAAACAAATTTATAAAAAACATTTAGGAAAAAACTCAATGAAAATGTGAATTTATTTTCCGTAGAAAAAAATAGCGAACATGAAGAGCTCTGTGAATTTCTTTCTGTAAAAAATGGAAGTGGAGTTCTGTGAATTTTGTTTTCTGTAGAAAAAATTACAACTGGGGTTCTATGATTTTCTTTTTTTCTATGGAAAGAAATTAGAACTAAAGTTCTGTGAATTTTTTTCTAGAAAAAAAGAACTGGGGTTCAGTGAATTTTTTTTATAAAAAATTTGAACTGGGTTTCTGAGATTTTTTTCTATTGAAACAAAATTGGAACTGGGGTTCTGTGATTTTGTTCTCTATAAAAAACAAACCTGGAGTTAGCGATCCTGGGATGTGGAGATTTTTTCTATAAGAAAAAATAGCGAACCTGAGATCCTGTGATTTTTTCTATAGAAAAAATGACGTACCTGGTGTCTGTCGATTTTTTTTATACAAAAATAGGGAACCTGGAAATTCTGTTATTTTGTATGGGAAAAATGGAACCGATGAATTGTTTCTATGGAAAAACTGGGGTGTGTGTTTTTTTTCTATGGGGTTTCTGTGAATTTTTTTTCTATGGAAAAATGAACCAGAGGGGCGTTGATTTTTTTTATGGGCGAAAAAATTGGAAGTTTGGTTCTGTTATATTTTTTCATGAAAAAAAACGGAACTAAGGTTTTGGGGTCCGGTAAATTTTTCTTAAAAAAAAAAAAATAACAGTGAATTTTCCTATAGAAAAAATAGGAATCTTGTTTTCTGTGAATTATTTAAAAAAATAGACGGTATTTTTTAGGAAAAATTGTGATCTTGGTTTTCTGTTTCCTTTTTTCTATGTAAAAAATGGACCTGTAATTTCTGTGAATTTTTTCTGGGAAAATATAGCTAACCTGGCATTCAAAGATTTTTTCTGTAGAGAAAAAATTGTAACTGAGGTTCCTCAAATGTTCCCTGATTTTTTGTATTTTGAATTTGTTTTTTCTATGTAAAAAGTTGGAACTGGGGTTCTGTGAATTTTGTTCCAGGGAAACAAATTGGAATTAGGGTTCTATGAATTTATTTCTATGGGGAAAAAATGGAACTAATGTACTGTGCATTTTTTCTATAGAAAAAAACTTAAAAATGTATGAGAATATTGAAATTGACGATCAGTGAATGATTTCTTTTGAAAAAAAAATAAACTGGGGTTGTGTTTTTTTTAAATTGCAATTATTAAATTTAATTTTTTTATATGGACAATTTATTTAAATGATTTTTTTTCTTTTAATTTATAAAAATTCTGATAATATTTTTTTATTTCTTTATCTATAGCATTTAGTAAATTTACTTTTTTATATATACAATTTATTTAAATTAATTATTTTAATTTATAAAAAAATACTAATAATATGTTTTTATTTCTTTACAGGTAAGCATGGAATAATTTTAAATAATATATTTTACGGTAATTATAATAATTTTAAAAATCAAATATTTTTTAATTAATATATATTTTTATTTTACAACGTTTACAAAACTATTATTATTGTTATTATTTTTTTTCAATATACACACCCACTTGCGGAGAATAGCCATTTAAAAATTATACTCTTTGTTTACATAAAATTTGTCAAAAGTCACAAAGAATTAATTAATAATTTATTAAAATCACGTTCAGCTGTAAACAATTTCTTGGCACAATTCTCACTGTCTACCTTCCCCTTCGCCCTTCCCTCATATCTAAACACATGTAACCACCATTTTAGTCTTGCTAATGAAATTGTCAAACAAGCTTGCAAACTATCGTTTATTCTATATTAGCAAGTTCTAATGGCTCTGTCGGAGCTTTTTAAAAAAAATCCAGCTGAGCACGTGTTAATCGTTTCGAAAAATATATCATTAGAAATAATGAACAGAGAAATAAAAATTGAACAAGTGTTCAATATGGTGTCGCCATTTAAAGCGATATTGAAAAAAAAATTAAAATAATAAATATTTATTAAATAAACACAAATGATCATGATAATAAATTCCTTAAGTGAACCTAAATTCAAGATTAAAAAATAAAATGCTATAGAAAATAATTCATAGAAAATAATTAACAGAACCCCAGGTTCAAATTTATTTCTATAGGACAAAAATCAATTAAATAAATATTTTTTCCTTAAATATTTTCCAACAAAAAAAAAATCTAAAACCGAAAAATATTTTTTTGTATAAAATTTTGTTCTCAAAATAAAATTCCACGCCTAATTGTCTCTAAATTGGTTGCAATTTTTTTCTGCGACATTTTTTTGTTCTCAATTTGCAACAGTTTGCAGTTTTGAAATACTTAGATAAAAAAAATGCGTTCACAAGTTTTTGTTGTTGTTTCAAATTCCCGCCGCCATAAACTAAGATTTAGACGCCTTCCTACTTTGGCAAAATTTATTTTCAGTTGCTCATTTCAAACTGACTTGGCGTCTCTTGGGGTCTATTTTGTGGTAGTGGTCGGGCGATCAGTTGGTTGGTTCACTAAGGTGTGCAGTGTAGTATTGGCCAGGGGATATCAGCTGCAAACAGACAGCAGGTTTTTTTGTTTTTGATTTTTTAATTATAGACTATTTTTGTGCTTTTCATTAAAATGTGGTTAAATTTTTTCTCATTTTTTTGCGGTTACCTCAAATTAGGAATTAAAAAAAAATCCAATATGTTTTCCGATAGTGTGTGGGATGCTTATTTGAAATTTTCTGCGATTTTCAGTTTTATTTTTCTTTCCAACTCCATTTGAAAAATAATATGTTATTGTCACTTTTTGTTAGCCATGCCAGCCAGCCATCTGAATGGCATAGAAAAACCTGTCAGCTTTATTTGTTTGCTGCCATGTGATTATGGCTTAATGGAATTGATTATACTTTTGTCCAAAGCAAAAAGAAAAATTATTTGGCCACAGGTTAGTGTTTATAAAGTCATTTAAATGCTCTAAATTATAAGTTGCGAACTTAAAGTGAAACACACACACACCTGCACATTGCAGCGGAAAATTGTTAAGCTGTTAAATGACTGGATATTAAAAACACACAATAATTTCCTGGGAAATTACAAGCGATCAATTTTATGTTTTTTTCTTTGCAATTATAATTTCAGATCTTTTAAATTTTAATGAACTGTTATGGCTTAGAGGGAAAAAATAATTGATTTTTTTTTTTTTTTAAATAATGGGAACCCAAATATAAGGAGATTTTTTCTAACGAAAAAAATCGAGGAACTTCAGTTCGGTCATTTTTTTTCTGTAGAAAAAAAAATAAGGAACCTCAGTTTCGCTATTTTTTTCTATAGAAAAAAATGCAAGGAACCTCAGTTGCGCTAAAATTTTCTGCGGATGTTTATTCCGAGCCTGGGCAATATTTCGTGATATTTGCACTCTCTTGCCCGATTAGAGGTAAACAGCACCTCTTCCTCACACTAATATATTTTCCGAATATTACGAGTATTCAGTACATCTATTGTCCAGATTCCCTTCACAGTGGGTTGTGTTGTGATGTTCGGCTTTCATTTGTGGTCTATAGATCGACTCGAAAATAACACAAAAAATTAAGTTTTCGGTCCACTTCATTCCAAAATTATTATCTGACCATCACCGAAAATTATAGGCGTTGTCTTTGACCATAACTGGAGCACTTCATGGAGCACTTCAAAGCGATCAGCGTTATAGTTCCGCTCTCTAGAGTGATAATGTGTTACTAAATAATATACGAATACGGAGATACCTGTAAACATTTAGGCGTAACTCCCACATCCGAGCACATACAACAATATAATTGCTCTTAGTTTAAAGGTCAACCACTCCTCTTGGATATAATATCAACTTCTCGGGTCTATGTCCTTCAGGGGTAAATATATACGCTAAAGAATACAAATTTTGTCATTTTTCACACAAAAGTTAGTGTTCATTTGACCCGCTAAATATTGACCGATCTTTATCAAAACAGGCATGCTTATTCTTTGGCCCGATCCCCTTCTCCATGCAAAATTTCACGATGTTCGGACCATTATTGCGGCCTCTGGAGCGACCAGAAAAACCGACAAAAATTTAGTATTTGGTCCATTTCATCCCCTAAATATTAACCGATCTTTCCCAAAAACAATAGGGGTCTCCATTGGCCATAACCCATCCTACATGAAAATTTTTATGAAGATATAATGGACAGACGGACGGACGGACACACATGTCTAGATCGACTCAGCTAGTCGAAATATGACGATCGGTATACTTACCAATATTTCGCGCCGTTACCAACTTTTGGGGCTGCACAAAGCTATAATACCCTGACAACATAGTTGTGTAGGGTATAAAAATCGTGGAACCTCAGTCCCGCTATTTTTTTTTTTTTTTTTTTGTAAAAAAATTCAAGGAACCTCAGTTCCGCTATTTTTTTCTCTAGAAAAAAATCAAGGAAACTCAGTTCCGATTTTTTTTTTTCTAAAAGAAACCTCATTTCCGATTTGTTTTCCTATAGAAGAAAATTCAAGGAACCTCAGTTCCGATTTTTTTCCTATAGAAAATTTAATGTTATCATACCTTCCATTGTCCGATTTCATACAAATAGTACCCCCATTAATTAATTGAGTTAATAATGTTTATGACAATTATACCACAATAAAAAAATCGAGCCTCCATCACGACACACCGCGGCACCATGGAAAAACGTGATGTTTTCATTTTAATGTTCAATTAAAAAAAGATATGCAAATTAATGAATGATTTTTTTCAAATAAATTTTTTTATGGCACGAGCCCACATACCTCCATCTACAAACTAGAGCGTGTGCTGGCTGCATTCGATGAGGAAAATGTCTCAATAAATTTTTTCACAATTAAAATAAATGACTTCAAAACAAACCTATTTTTAATTGAGTTGTCGTCGTGTGAGCGATAAAAGTAGCAGACCTCTTTCGATATACACCGCCACCTACTTCTCAGCAGTGTTGGGAGTCTGATTGCCGCCTTTAATGTGGATTAATGTTTGATTGATTCGTGGTGATTATGTGACTCTTTCGAAAAGACACAGCAACAACACCACCAAGATAAATCAGAAATCAGAAAATCAAAAACACACACACATACATACAACGCCCAATCGGTGTGGGGCCTGACTGCATATGGAGTTTTACTTTTTTCACTTTGCTTTCGGAATTTTATGTTCGAAATCGGTTAAAACCTATCATTATCAACTAACTGGTCGGCCTTAGAAATATGCGAGATGATAAGATAAGAAATAGTGAAAAACAAAAAGGGGAGTAAAAAAACAACAACTATGCTATAAAACTCTTGCGAGCATAACAAAAATATAATTTTGTTATTTATAGTTCAATTTGAAAAAAAAATACTGAAATATTAAAATTTATACGTTTTTAATGAAGAGGTCCCCGATAGAAGCTTTATTGATTGCGAAATTATTTTTTTGACCACAGCAACATATTCAAATTTTATGTAAATTTATGTGAAATGGGATTAGTCATAGTCCGAAAGAGGCGCAAAAACAGACATCTGGTCGGAATAGATAATGAATTATTACTTAGTGAGGAAGAAGAACGATTTTTGGACTATGGGATATTTTTGGAACCTCAGTTCCGCTATTTTTCTAAAGCAAAAAAAAAAATCGTGCAGAGTGACAAAAAAAACTCACCGATTAACCCCTCTAGGTCTTAGTAAACTATATTAAAAATCTTCCTAGCAATGACATTCGAAATATTTAAAATGATCGATATTTGTGTCATAAGAAAGAAGAGGTTATGAGTAGATAGTAGATCGAGTTCATACATTCCACACATATTCCATACAAAATATAAATTATTTGTATGTTACATAAATTACGACATGGTTTTTGGTTTTTTTGTCGCATGCCATTCATTCACACCCCAAAATGGCCATAATTAACATCAACACCACCCTGTCACCAAAGAGTCAGTCAGACCCTCGCTCGCTCTCTCACTCCATATCACTTACACACACTTAGAATCAATGGTTTATGGGTCTCCAAGGGTTTTTTCCTACTTGTATGCATAAATTATAGTTATTTTGAATTTTGTTTCTGGGTGGATAATTAATTAAAACTTGGAGACAGACAGACAGAGAAGTGACAAAAAGGAATAAAATTTTAATTTTTATTATTACAATAATTTTATTTTATTTTTATTTTTTTGGTTCCGATTCTTAAATGAAATTGTTGTGGTTAAAATTTATGACTGGTCCGTTCGCTGGTCGCCGATCACATTGTACAATTAAACAGCGTGACACTTGACGTAATGATAAGGGACATTTATGACTGTTTGTGTGTGTGTGGTTGGTTTGGTTTTTTGGGGCGTGTTATAGATGGCTGGTTCCGATGGGATTTAGGCCATGTGATTTTTTCGATTTCAAATGCTTGTAATGATTTATGTGGCATGTGTGAGGACAACAAATATGTACATGTATGGTGACAAAAAATAAATTAAAAAATTAAATATTGATCATACGCAGAGTGTAAAAAAATTAAATAAAAATTGTGGTTACCCTTAAAACAAAAACCTATTTAAAAAAATTACAAAATCACATTAAAGGACATTAAAAAAATTTCTTCAATAAATATTTTAAAATAATCCTTAAAGAAATTTACAAAAATTCTAAAATTTTACTCTTTGGTAAAATTTCCGGACTTCGTTCTGACTCCTGTACGTCTCCGGACCAGCATCTGACCACCAATCTTGAATAGTTCGGCTTGTAACCCATCGGCACCTGCTGCTTTATTGTTCTTGAGCCGATTAATTGCTTTTATGACCTCATCTTAGCTAGCTGGTATACACTACCAGCTATACCGTCATCTCTTATTGGTTCTGGAGTATCTTCTTCACCGCTTTTCAAAATGCTCCTCCCAGATCCTCAAGACGCTGTCTGTATCAGGGTTCCAGGTTTCCTTCTTCATATCTACAGGAGGATGTGCCTGCACCAAAGCCTTCGGTTTGGTATTTTACTTGTTGGTAAAATTTCCGGACTTCATTCTGACTCCTGTACGTCTCGATTTGCTCACGCTTACGTTTTTCTTGTTCTTCCTTCTTTTTTCTGAAAATACGTTTCTTCTATCTCCTTTTCTCCCGATAATTCTCTATCACATTAAGTGTTGCTACTGTCTGCAGGGTTGCCTTATACCCTGCGTTTTTCACATCAGTAGCATTACGACACTCCTGATCGTACCATGGGTTTCTTGATGGTGGTCTTTGGTACCCAAATGTTGCTTTTGCTGCAATTCTATGCCATTGTGCTTCTATATTATTATCGGGTCGGGTCAAGAGTGCTTTCGTCAAGCAAGTGGGGTAAATTGAGTGGATTAGGCTTCAGCTATCTTTTGTGTTTGCAACTTGTCGAATTCGAGTTGGAGCATTGGCTGCTACAAGGTAGTGGTCCGAATCGATATACGCTCCTCGGATCGAACGTCTAAAACACTCGATGAATACATTCGGTCTATCACAAAATGATCGTTTTGATTTCTCGTTGTTCGATCGAGAGAAATCCAGATGGCCTTATGTATATCGAAATACTTGAATCTGGTGATGCTAACTACTAAATTATTTGATTTTTGTAATCCTTAAACAAATATTTTCAAAAAAAATATTTTTTTTTTTTAAATCCAGTCTTTCAAAAACAATGGGGTTCAGATCCCTGTGAATTATTTCTCTTTTTAATTTCAGTTCTCAAAAATGTTATCAACAAATTCGCAATAAAAGTAATGGACTAACTGATAATTTTTAATTTTTCCGAATTAAATATATGTCGAATGTGACATTTAATTTCAATTGGATGACTTCTCCATACCCTCTTTCTATTGTAAAAACTGGATTCAAAACAAAACGCTACCTCATTTAATTTACAATGCAACACAACAGCGAACGCACTTCAATAATTATTGTAAAAAAATAATTGTAAACATGTTATAATGCAGCACCACACACACACACGCACACTCACCACGGAGATTGTCTGTCGATGCCAATTAAAAAGCGATAATTATGAATGCTATCGGCATCATCCGCAAAATGACTTCCTAACTACTGCAAAATGTTGTGTTAACAAATTGTTAAAAGACTTCACACAGGCAATTTTGAAAAGACAAACAAACACACACACGAAAATTAAAAAAAAATTTATAGCACGATAATTGCAATATGTTGAAAGCTTCATAAATTTTTTAACAATTTTTTTTCTTCATTTTTTGTTTAATAATTGTTAGCGGCATTTTTTGACGACGAGCCAGCAAGCTCCTTTCGAATATCATCAAATATTAAATAAATCAAAAGTGATTAGTAAGCGGTACAACAAAAATCAGAAATCATCGAAACTATAAAATAATAATAAATATCATATAACACACAGACACACATACAATACTGACACACACACACATAGCAAAAAAACGCTGCACTTGCTGCCGTTTTCAAGTTAATTTTGTGGAAAATGAAAACAAAACCGTGAGCCATTACTTAATATTGCACACTCGACTGAATATTTAAATTCTATACAGTTTTGCCGGGGCAAACAAACAAACACACCGCACATACGCACATGCACACAACTGTAATGAAACGTAACCCAAAATGAACACGATTTGCAATGAATTGGGGGGATAAGTAAAAAAACAAGTGGTTGATGAACTGAAATGGGACACTATACTAAAAATATAATGGAGAATTACACTAAAAAATATTTTTTGTAAGATAAAAGCGATTTTGAAAAAAATTGAACCGGGTATTCGGTTTTACAACCAGTTATTCGGTTATGTAACCGGTTATATTTGACACTTTTTTTGCAAAAATATCTTATATAATTAGCAATTATCGAAATACATCAACCGGTAACATTGTATATCAATTCTCCATCGTTTTTACAACGGGTACCCTTTTACTAAACCGGTTATTTTGTGCAATATAATAACAAAATATATAACAAATTTTCAAAAATTAGACAAAAATTAATTCTCAAATTAAAAATAATAATATCTACCTATTAAATCCATCAATACTTTGTAAGTACTCGCCGGGTAACCGGTTCCAATTTTGTAAATATGAAAAATATTTGTAAGAATTATAGATCTTCACATACCTTCGGTTTCCAGTTGATGAATTGGTTTGAAAAAAATCATGTTCTCAGACGTTAGTGAACTGAGTAACTACTTTGGTAACCACTTTAATTTATTCGGTAACCACTTTCATTCTTGACTGCCAAGAGACAAATTCTGCAAAGAAATAAAAAAATTATGTAATAAGAAATCATTATTAATATAAAATTATTTAAATTTTAAATATTAATTATTTTCCGGAAATTTGAACCGGTTATTCGGTTTTTAGAAACCGGGTGCAACCGGTTTTTTCTTAAAATTTATGTAAAAATAAATACATATATTTTATATTTCCTTTTATATTTCTTATTATATTGCCTCCACTACATTTTGAATAGGTTGTTCGGTTTTAGAACCCGGATTTCAAGAGCCTTTACAGTTTTTTATATTTAAAAAATAAAACAATGCTACTTCATTGATTTATTTCTTCAACTATTTTAAATTTTAATTATTTTCCGGAAATTTTGAACAGGTTATTCGGTTTTTACAACCCGGTTTTTGAAAATTTGCAACCGGTTTTTTGCAAATTTTTTACAAAAATAATTATATTTAATGTTTGTATTTCTTCCTTTTATATTTCTTATTATATTACCTATAGTAGGGTTCCCAAAATATCCATTGAAAACAAATTGCGTAAAAAAATTGAGAAGCGTTCGGTTCGGTTCGAAAAAAATTGAAATCAAAACACAACGCCACACACATATGAGTTTCATTAAATATTTGAAAAGCATTTGAAATTTTGTTTCGCATTATCGGCAACGACCACGGCTATCGATCGGCACAACAAGTTGCCCAGGCCGCCTCGGTGTTGTTTTTATTGTTGGTCGTATTCAAAACGAAGCAGAAAAAGTGTTTAAAGAAGGCAGTTCACTTGGCTCAACATGTCAATAAATCACTATGAAAAATTTCAGTTGCAGTTAGGCATACAAATTACAAAATCAGGCAGCCGCAGCAGCACCACCACCAAACCAAATACCAAAACAAACTTAACAGACGGCAGCCAGGCTGCCCAAAGGGTATTGTGATGGGGGCTGAGTCGCAAAACAGATGTGGGCCACACTAATGTACAGAAATTTACATGAACGTGCTTGTGCTCGTTCACTGGGACCTCAAATAGTAGGAACAGAAAATTCACTTGGCCAATAACAACAAACAACACGAGGAAAAATGCCATCATTTACATGCCTATACGAAAAATATTGGATTAGGTCTGTTGTTGTCGTTCGATTTTCGAAATAGATTTAGTGCACTTGGTCACTTTAGGAAAATATGTATTTTGCAACTTCATTGGCTTATCTCTGCAGCTCCACAGCATGGCCTGGCTGCTTAGAAGAAAATACAACAACAAAAAAGTTGTCGGTCGCTCGCTCTATCGTTGGAGGTCATTGGGTGGCATTTTTTCAAAGAATGCCAACATTGCCGGCATTCGAAATATTTGCCTCTATAAATTTTGGTGGCCATGCCTGTTGTCGTCGACAATAGAAAATTCATTGAGATAGGGATATTGAATGAAAAATGTATTTTGTTGTTGGTGGTGGAACAATGAATAGAATTTTGTGACCAGCACACACCATCCGCAGCACCACAGAGTGTAATGACAATGTGTGACGATTTTTTTCAGCGGAAATGTAATACAACACGGCTAATAAATTATAATAACAAATTGCTGGTTTGTTGTTGTTGGAATTTTAAAGTTCATTTATTCATTGTTGACATTTTCGAAAAGAAAAAACAAAATAAATTTCGTATTTAATTCAGGGTCAATTGAATTGAATATCAATGAAACTGGGATTATAGCCAGCGAGGATTGACAGAGGTGGTGGCAATTTGGAGGAGGTTCAACCGATTGAATTTTTGAGAGGAATTTTGTATGTCATGCTGATAAATGTAAATAAAAAATATAAAAAATATAATTTTTGAACCGGGTATTGGGTTTTTAAACCCGGGTTTTTCGAAATCTGTAACCGGTTTTGCAACCATTTTTGCATAATTTTTTTTCGTTCTAGCAAAGTAATCTCAAGAAAATTCATATCAGCTAACCAATTACTGATTTTAAACATTGTGAATACTTATTAGAACCGGTTACCCGGATTTTCAAAATTAATTTTGATTTTATGGAACTCAATATTGAAAATCCTTTTAATAAATAATAAAATATTGAAATGTGTATGCTTCCCTGAACATAAAGCCGAATGCCCGGTTCAAGTATTCGGTTTTAAAACGCGGTTTTTTTCAAATCTGTATATATTTATATATTTTTTTTATCCACTTTTACATTATCGAACCGGGTACCCGTAATATTTTCAAAAAGATTTAAGGTTTTTATTGAAACAAATAGTTACAAACAATATCTATTCATAGTAATTATAGTATTTATAATTATTGATAATTATAATTATTGATACAATTAACCGGTTATTCGGATTTGTAATCGGGTTTTACGGAATCTCTAACCGGGTATTTTAAACCAATTTTTGCGTAAATAATGTTTGTCCAACAAAATAAACCGAAAAAAATCATATTAGCTAAATAAAACTATACTACTGAACAATTTTTATACATATTCGAATCGGGTACCCGCTGTATTTTCAATTAAAATGTTGGGGTTTTTTTTTGACCTACTATGTTTTGAACATTAATCAGGGCAATTAATAATATTTATAATAAAATATATATTTTTTTTGGATTTTTGGGACAATGTTCGAATCGGTTATTCGGTTCTATGACCCGGATTTTTTGGTATCTATAACCGGTTTTTGTATCTATTTTTAGAAAAATAAGGTTCTGCTCACAAAGTTGGCCGAAGAAAACACCTATCAGATAAAAATGTAATTTTTTATACATCTTTGAACCGGGTACCCATCTTATTTTCCATTCAAATTAAGTTTGTATTGAAGCCAATACTGTAAAACATCTCAAAAAATAATACATATTATAATAGGTACGTCTAGCTTTTTTCTTTTCAGTTTGAACCGGTTTTTCGGTTTCAAAAAACCGGGTTTTGAAAAATTTTAACCGGCTCTTTTAACATAAACAACATTTCTAACATATTGAGCAAAATAAAATTTGTTATCACCTTAAAAATAATGTTTTTTTAATATGTTATACCATATTCAAATCTGGTAACCGGGTTTTTAAATGGAAACAGGATTTAGCTTTCGACCCAAATCAATAAATATAATAGATACATTATATACATATGAGTATTTCAATAAATAATTATTATAGATTGTTTTAGGTTATTTCCTGCTCAATTTGAACCGGTTATTCGGTTTCAGAAACCGGGTTTTGCTAAACCGGTTTTTTATTTCAAAATTGAAATTTTTATTTGTATTATGTCTTCCAAACACACATTTAACAAATTTGCAGTTTTTTGTTCATTTCCTCAAATAAAATTTTCAATATTGTCAACATCTGGTAGAACTTTATAAGAATTTATTTTTTTTTTTATGATTATCACCAAATATGTTTATTTTCAAAACAACACAGGCTTTCTGGCCCATTTGTAGACAAATCAATAACAATATAGAGAATTTTAAAACTACAACAATTTATATCAATTTGTTTGGTATATTAACCCAGAAAAAAAGCCTCGCAGCACATCAACACCCCCAAATTTTTCAAAACCAAAGAAAAAAAACTAATGGGCTCGACAAATTTCATTGTTGTTGTTGTTTTATTTTTTGAGCTTTAACATATGTTTGTAACCCTTTGTTGTTGTTGTTTTTTTATTCGCTTGCATCTAAACTAGGTCGCTTTTGGAAAAAAGAGGGGCGTTCTCGTTTTTTATTATTATCATTATCAAAAAAATAAAAATGCGTTGCTCTTGCCTGATAGGGTATTCGAAGACCATATGTGAAAACTTTTCGTTACAGTATTTAAGCAAACAACATATGCTATCATATTTATGTTGGTATGTATGTCGAATTTTTTTCAATTATTTAAGATATTTTTGTTGTTGTTTATTTATTTATGGAACAGCGGAAGAATTTCCGAAAAAATAAATGCAATTTTAATTTCCTGTTTTTAATCGGCAAATTACATGAGACAGAAGAATCTTAATCGTGTATGATACACCCTCATTTTATTTTTGGCAATATTTTGGAATTTTTCAAATTTTTAGTAACTGTACGGGTACAATAACCGAGGGGTTGGGATTCAACGAACCAATGGCGACTTGGAGTAGGGTCCATAATTTGAAATTTTTTCTTAGAGAAATGTTATATGACATGTCGATATAATAACATATATATCTTTTGAACCGGGTATTGGGGGTTTTAAACCCGGGTTTTTTGAAATCTGTAACCGGTTATGAAGCCATTTTTGCATAAATAATGCCGTTTTAACAAAGTAAGCTCAAGAAAATCAACCTGTCAGCTAATAAATGGTACACGCTTATTATATTTTTGGCAATATTTTGGAATTTTTTAAATTTTTCGTAACCGTTACCCGTACAATAACCGAGAGGTTGGGATTCTTCGGAACAATTTTTTACTTATACCAATGTATAGTAATAACAAAACAGGTTTTCATATTTTTCACCAAATTTTTTAATTTGAATTTTGAATCGAATATTCGGTTTTATAACCGGGTTTTCCGGTTTCATAACCGGTTTTTTGAAAAATATATAACCGGTTTTCGATGGAAATAAAATTTTTTGATCTTTTATAGATGTATTAGAACTCTAAATGTATTTTATAGATATTTCAGATTTCGAAAATTCCCTTTGTCTAGAAAATTATGGAAAATCCTCCTGAGGGTCTCAAACCCGGGTATTCGGGGTTTAAACCCGGCTTTTTTTGAAATCTGTAACCGGTTATGAACCCATTTTTGCATAAATAATGCCGTTTTAACAAAGTAAGCTCAAGAAAATCAACCTATCAGCTAATAAATGGTACATCCTTATTTTATTTTTGGCAAAAATTTGGATTTTTTCCAGATTTTTAGTAACCGTTACCCGTGCAATAATTGAGGGGTTTGGATTCTTCGGAACATTTTTTTACATATACCAATGTATATAATAACAAAACAGGTTTTCATATTTTTCACCAGATTATTTTTAGAAATTTTGAATCGGATATTCGGTTTTGTAACCGGTTTTCCAGGTTTCATAACCGGTTTTTTGAAAAATATAACCGGTTTTCGATGGAAATATTTTTGTTGATCTTTTAGAAATATATTAGAACTCTAAATGTATTTTATAGATATTTCAGATTTCGAAAATTCCCTTTGTCTAGAAAATTATGGAAAATCCTCCTGAGGGTCTTAAACCCGGGTATTCGGGTTTTAATCTCGGGTTTTTTGAAATCTGTAACTGGTTATGAACCCATTTTTTGCAAAAATAATGCCGTTTTAACAATGTAAGCTCAAGAATATTCCTAATAAGCTAATAGCTAATAAATGAATACACACTAACTTTATTTTTGGCAATATTTTGGAATTTCATAAATTTTTAATAACCATTACCCGTACAATTGCCGAGAGGTTGGGATTCTTCGGAACGATTTTTTACATATACCTTTAGAAATAGTAATAACAAAACAGGATTTCATACTTTTCACCAGATTTTTAATAGAAATTTTGAATAGGATATTGGTTTATGTAACCGGTTTTCCGGGTTTCATAACCGGTTTTTAAAGAAATGTAACCGGTTCTCGATCGAAATATTTTTTTATCTTTTATATATATTTTAGAACTTTAAATGTATTTTATAGATATTTCAGACCTCAAATGATATCCCAAAAGTCTCCTTTGCCTAGAAAAATTGTGAAAGATCCTCTTAGGGGTCTTTCTGCTAATGAATTTCCTTCCATATTTGTTTACTATAAAATATAGCTTTTTGTCTCTTTTTCTTCTGCCAGTTTTCCCCTTATTCTATGTATTTTTCATTTAAAAATTTCCTTTAAAATAAACATTTTTCCTGAAACTTCACAAGAGGTTCACAAGAGAGGTTAGGATTCTTCGGAAAAAATTTCTTTACATGTACCAATGTATAGTAAAAACAAAACAGGTTTTCATATTTTTCACCAAATTGTTTTTAGAAATTTTGAATCGGATATTCGGTTTTATAACCGGGTTTTCGGGTTTCATAACCGGTTTTTTGAAAAAATTATAACCGGTTTTAGAAGGTAATACATTTTTTGATCTTTTAGAAATATATTATATTATTTTATACATATTTCAGACTTTACTTGATCCCTCGAAAGTTTCCTTTGCCTAGAAAAATTATGGAAGATCCCTTTGAGGGTCGTCCAGCTAAATAATTTCCTTCCATATTCTCCACCAGATTTTTAGTAGAAATTATGAATCTCTTATTCGATTTTATAACCGGGTTTCGATGGAAATATTTTTTTTTATCTTTTATCGATATTTCAGACTTGATCTCTCGAAAGTTTCCTTTGTCGAGACAAATTGTGGAAGATCCTCTTAGGGGTCTTCATGCTAAAGAATTTCCTACCATATTTGCTTACTTTAAAAGAAAGCTCATTGTCTCTTTTTCTTCTGCCAGTTTTCCCTTTATTCTACTCATTTTTCATTTATAAATTTCCTTTAAAAAAAAATAAAAAACATTTTTTCATAAACATAGTTTCAAGGGCCAGCAACAGATTTCCAATATGAATGGTTTGGTCTGATGGATGCATGTTGCAAACAAACCGGCATGAATGATGCATTTTTTTGTTCGAAAAAAAAAACAAATGTTAAACAATCGATGCCATTGTAATACAAACATTTCAAACGGAAGTTGTCGAAGTAATAAATTTATAGAAAAAAAAATTATAAAAACAATAAAATCTGGAAGAAAGACAAATAATAGACAGAAGTAGGAAAGAAATGGGAAATGCATATCAAACGCATTTTGATAGAAGACATATTTTTAAAATTTATTTAAAAAAATTAAAATACATATTTTTTAATATAAATATTATTCAATATTTTTTAATATTAATCATTTGTATTTTTTTCTCTTTTCCTTGCAGGTATGTTTTTCCATTTTTATTTTTCACAAAATTTCGAAGTATTTATTTTTGGTAAGCAAAAAAAAATTGTCTTAAAAATCATGAATGACCATAAATTTTGGCAAAATTAAATTGTGTTGATAGCTGGCTGTTCTATATTTCTAAATTTACATAAATGCATATACATATTTTTTGGAATGGAAATAGTTTGGCACCCACACAAGTGTTTTATTTTCAAACATTCGGACATGTCACAAATCTTGATACAAAATGAGAACGGAACATGCATTCGAATAAATAAATATATACATAAATATATATACAAACACATATATTTGGGTGCGTTTTTTTTTTAATTGGAAGAAAATAACATAAATGTTGTGGTTTGCAGTATAGAGAGGAGTGTGCGGGAGTGCTAAACTTAGATTTTTAAAAATTTTTTTCAATGTTTTTTTTTTATTTTTTATGATTTTTTTAATATAAAAATTGGTATCTTTCAGATATACTTTTTATTAAACAATTTTCTATCACCACAAAAAAATATAATATATTTTTTTATCAATATCTCTCTGTTTTGACATCTTGGACACTATGCTAAAATTGGCATCGATGGATGACCATTTTGGGGTTGACTACTGTTTTGGCAGATGCCAAACAACTGATAAAAGTGAGAAAATTGTTAGCAGCAATGCAATGAATGCAAAGACTCTTTATAAGGAGTTAATTAGCTGCCATCAAAAAGCCAAAACAAAAAAAATCTGAAACCAAAAACTCTTGACAGTTAGTGAGAAACTTTGTAATAATTCTTTGCAACCACAAAAATTTGCATAAAACTAATAAAGCATAAGAAATCATAAAGCAAACAAACAAGAAGAAGTCAAGAAAAAAATAAATTTTTTTTGGTCATAAAATTTATGGAAGTGCCAAGAAAAACTAAAAATGAAAAAAAAATGAAAAAAGTTTCCCTGCTAAAAAATTATGCATGAATAGGCTTTAATAACCCCAACTATGTAGCTATGGGTTTTTTTTAATGGAAATTCCTTAAAGCAAATTGTCTATGAATAGCCAGCCAAACAAGCAAAAAATAGTAAAACAAAAAATAATAACATGAAACTCCATAAACCATTAATTACTTGAGGCTAACAAAAAATTAATGTCAGCTTCGGTTGTTCTTCTTCCTCTGCCACAAACAGGGTTTGGTGGCAACTATAATTTTTTTTCATTGAAAAGAAAATATGAAAAATATATTGCCCTCTAAGAAGTATAACGAAAATTTACTGGCGCTCTCATATTTCCAAGAACTTTGGCTACTGTCATTACCCCTCCACTCAAGAAAAAAAAAATAACAGCCACAATATGAATTATTAGCAACCCATAATTATCCTTTCAAAATCTATGAAATATTGTTCTAGCCGGAATAGAGGGGAATCATTTTTGATGGAAATATTATGCCTAGCCATGGCGAGCTCATTAAGTGTCTTATTTATGTTTGATCATCAAAAAGTGACATTATTTTTCACCACAGACATCTTGAGAAGAAGAGAGAGTAAGATTATACATCACTCTTTAGTTTTTTATGAAGTCCATGACAAAGATAAATGATGAGCTTGAAAAGCTAAATAGGAGATTTATGCAAATAAGAACTGGACATGTGGCTAAAGGCTTTTCTGAGGTTATGGGAGGTCTTCTATAAATACAGGGGATATTAAAGGAATCGAAACAAAACATATAATCATCTCAAGAAGAGGACAAATCAAAGTTTTCTTACAGACAAGATAAGTAACAGTGGTCTTGAATATGTATCAGATATCCGTTGAGAGGCTAAAACATATAGAAGTCAATATATCGGAAAGAAATCAATTAGAGAGGTCTTCAATATTGAGAAAATTATACGACAGACTTTTAAAGAGATTATATATAGACAAAAGATTTCTTAAAAGTCAGTTTGAAACAATATTAGAGTTTAATTACACAAAATAAATCATATGAAGTCCTCTCAGACGATTCAAGACCCATTTGAAATCTTTCATCAATACATGTGCCCAAAATAGACGGAAGGAAGATATTTTCATAGTTCTATTCATGCTTTATTTTTTCATATTGTTCATGTACCTCTCTTAGAATACGAGTAAACTATCTTTTACCCGTGAGAGAGCCAAAATATGTAAAAGTTTTTCAAAAATATGTAAAAGTTTCATTAATATTAAAATAATTTTCTTACTTCACTTTACTTTATTCTTTTGCTATTCTCTCGAATGTATTCCTCCAAAGAAAAAATCTCTCTCCACTTACTCCATTGTGTTTGTTTCAGACACTGCTATTACAAAATTCGCATATGTATTTTCCAAATTATTTCGATATAAATTCTCTCTCTCTCTCTGACATGAAACCAGTATTTAATGTTATATGGATTGCATTCATAAAATGCAGAAATCCACTTCTTTCATAGATAGGAAATAATAAAAAAAGGTATTTCATAGTTACAAAGATATATTGGATCTTCTATATAGATCGATGTCCATTTAATAATATATCATTATTATAAATAATAAAATAATATATCCACTTGAACTCTCTATCAGAGGCCTCTTATATATTTGGCAGAAATATGGATTTTAATAGAAAGATTGTCGACCTTTTATTTCAAGGTGTTCCCAACACCTCCTTGAAATATCCATGAAAACCTCAAGGGCCTATTTCTTTACAAAAAAAAAAAAATACAGAATAAATCAAGAGCAAGAGAAGAATTATCCTAGACAAAAGGGTTTATTTATGATTTCTAGACTATAAAAACCCGATGATTAATAAAATGCATTCTAAAGGCCCTTTGAGGATGATGCTTATTAAAATAAATTCCAAAGATGCTTTGGAGCACATCATTTTATATATTATGGACTTCGTATTCAGATTAGCCTTCTCTATTTATGCGGAAAATGAAACGTTGCGTTAGAAAAAGTTCTTAGACAAAAACAAAAAATCCGAAACCATTTGAAGACCTCGTATTACAACTAAAAGATTTCCTTCAAGAATTCCTCATATATGACTTCAGACACATTTTTACATCAGAGGACATCTTGAAAATATTCTAAATCCATCGAAGTGATCCAAATTGCTCTGTAGAAGACCTCTAGATGCTCATTTAGGTATGAAAGACCTTCGAAATCAATTTTAAAGGGTCTCAGACAATAGAAACCCTTCAGATATTCCACTTGTACAAGGTCATTCCAAATTCAGAATGTTAAGACACTTGTACAACTATCTAATCTGTACTAGTAATAGAGGGGAATGTCGGTCGACCCTCCACTTCCATAACCTAAAAACTCAGAATTTCTTGAAGTTAAATGACCTAATATAAAAATGCTCCAGCTCTCACGGAAAAAATAATTCGTATATTATATGAATATTGTTCAGAAGATGTTGTTAATGTCGGGATTTCTACATTTTATGAATGGAATTCATAAAATCTTAAATACGGGTATCTTATCAGAGAGAGAGTGAAAAACAATTTTCGAAAGCACGGCCGAACAATAAATGGTGATTGTGGTGGTGCCGTTTGTTTCTTGGGAGGAATACATTTGTTTTTGTCAAAAAGAGAGAGTGAGAGAGGAAAAATGAGTGCAACTAGTGGTAAAGTAGAGTGAAATAGGAAAATAGTTGTGATATTAATGAAATGTTTACATTTTTCGCAAAAATAGTGGCCTTCTCATGATTATACATGTAATGAGGACGAAATTAAAGAGTTCTTGGTCTAAAAATGAATAAAGAAGGACAGTTTTTCTGGTCACTCTTCTCTATATAGATGAGTGGTCGGTCTCCTCTCTTTATACAATAGTGTGTTTTTTTCGATCTATAGAATAAGGATAGCTATCCGTCGTATAGTAGAAATCGAACTCGTCTTTTGTGTCTGGCAAAGTAAGCACTTCTTTCGATAAATTATTAAGATCTCCGTCATCTATAGAAGTGTGGAAAATAAGATCTTCCATCGAAAAAGGTCCTTTGCTCGATATGGAAAAAATGTAGTGTATAGAAAAAAATTGTTTCTTATTACAAATTAAGGTTTCCATCTTCTCTACGCCTCTTTAAAACTTCAACAATGTCCGAATATTTTAAATATTTTCTTTAGTAGTTTCCTACATTTTCATTCTTCTTTTTTCATTGTTTTTTCTCCATAAAAGAGATTCATTGTTTCGGTTGTGTGTATGTGTGAGGTTGTGGTAGCGAAAAAAAATCTGAATTTTCTTTTGAATAGGAAATGATCTGATCTGCCAGCTACATGGCTCATTATTGGCCTGAACAGTTTGTTGTTGATGCTGTGGTTTTCTTTCTTTTTCTTTTTTTGGACTGGAGTTTTGTGGTGTAGATGGAGTTTTTGTTATTGTTGTCGTTGTGGCTATTGTGGTAGACAGATAGATAGCTGTTTTTCTGCAATAAGGAAATACATTTCACGCATAAAATGAAAATATGTAGAACAAATAGAATGGTGGGGGAATGATTTTTTATTATTATTAGGAGAAGGAGTAACAAATGTGGTAGCTATGGAAGATGGAGAAAGGGAGCAAATAGAATGTAGAGAAGTGCAGAAGAAATTGCAGGGTAATTTAAATTGCCCTAGGAAGGGAATTTTGTTTTCGAAAATTTATAGTTTCCTATATTTTTCCAGGGATCAGCAGAAATAAAAATGTGTAGAAATTAGGAGGCTTTTTTTTAAATTTTTAATACTGAAAAATATTATGAATATGAAATAAATATCTTGGAATTTTTTTGAAATATAATCTTTGGATAAAATCTAGTTTTAAAATCCGGACGTCTTTCCTACGTGTGACCAGAAATCGTTAAAATTTTCTTGGGCCTATTTTTATGCCAATTTTATTGAACCACAAGAAACAATGTTGCAAGAAAAACTTCAACAGCGGTGTGTCCGGATGCCCACATAGAAACAATGGAACACAGATTGCCGAAATTCGCACAAAAGTCACACACAATGCCCAACCAACAACGCCATCAATGGCAATTGAATTTTTAAACAATGGGCAATAGAGGAGTTCGATATTTGTTTCTACAGAAATCGAAAATAGGCTTCAAAGAAAACAAAAAAACTCCGTAACCACAACAAGGAGTTTTTCTAGGTGTAAAACTAAGGGTCAAAAAAGTGGCTATTGTTTTGATGCACAAACAATGTCAAGAAGTCATAGACTAGAACATCTGTGCGGGATAAAAGAAACACTTAATGCCCCCAAAATGCAGCTATTAGTTTATCCAAGTAAAGTGGTTCTCTTTTTTCTTTCATCTCAACATAATGTCGCTTGAATAATAATAATTGTAATAATACTAACATGGCTCATTCGTTGTGACACCATCAGCCAGCCAGACAGACCTTTCAGGCTGGCAGTAGGACACTCCTTAAATGTGATGGTGGTGTTGTAGTTGTTGCTGTTGTTTTTTTCGTATGACATCACTTTGTGCAGAACATCATTATTTACTTGTTTCCTTTATTTTCTTTGAAATTAAAAAAAACGCATGTCACTACTGCCCACACACAACGACAAAGGCGTTCCCATATTTCAGTTTTTTAGTTTTTTCTAAATATTATTTATTAAAATGACTACAACAAAAACAACAGCAAAAAAAATATAATTTTCAAGATTAATAGCTGTTGATATTTAAAAACATTAACTACGTTTACTACTGGCACTACCCGGCAGACCATATATGCATGATGCAACTAATGCAACCAACAGTGGCTCAAGCCTAAATGCATTTCCTTGTCGTGTCGTGTGTGTGCGATTTATTAAATACATAAATACGCATTTATTTAGCCGTTGTTTTTTTTTTCTTTGTTTTTCAAAACTTTTATGATAAAGAGTTGTTTCCTCGTCGTGATATGAGAATAAAGCAAGAAATTTGTTAGTTGGAGACATGTGGTGTGAGACACCCACATTCTATGCGGAATAATTTGTTATTTTAGATTTGTAGGGAAATTAATTTCGTTGGATAATATAAACAAAGGTTGGTGGTTGCACATTAATGATGGGCTACTGGGCAGTAGATAAAATAAATTGTCACCTATCAATTTTCAGGACTAGGTGTTTGGCCGAAGAAAATAGCTCGACTCTGGGAAAAAATTATTGATTAAAATAAACATTTAAGTCCGTTCGCCGTCCATATGTCTGTTGAAATCCCAATAGAGATCGCAACATTTAAGACAAATTTTGGAAAATTTGCACATGCATTGCTAGTTGGGCACCACATTTTTTATTTTTATTTTATCTTGGGCGCCACTTTTAAAATCCTTTTCATCAATGCATTCTATGTCGCATATCAACTTTCCGTCCCATTATCAGTTCCCAAAAATGTTAGCCAAACTTAAATAAATAATATTAAATATAAAATATCTATATTTTTATTTCCGCTTAACTGGGTCCGAAGTTGGGCGCTACATTATGCATAAAAGGCGTTGAAAAATAAGAATGTTTTGATATAAATGTCGCATATCACCATCCCTTTCCATTTTCGTTCCTAATAAAGTAAGCCGAGCTTTCAAACCTTACGGCATGTAATTTGGCCCTTCGTTGGGCGCCAATTTGTTAATAGAAGAAAGATTGTAATATATTTATAGAATATCTATATGTTTTGTATTTGCATTGCAGAATGAAATAACAAAATGGGATTATTAAGGATGTGCTGATACGTTGGGCGCCACTTTATAAATACAAGTTATTGAAAAATAAGTCTGCTTTGATATAAATTTCCTAGATCAGCTTCCCGTCCTATTTTCGGTTCTTTAAAATGTTAGCCCAGCTTTTAAACCTTAGACCTAGTAATTTTGGGTAATATAATTTGGGCCTTCATTGGGCGCCAATTTTTAATAGAATGAAGATATTAATATATATGTATATATATATATATATATATATAAATATATGTTTTATGTGGGAATTGCAAAATGAAATAATAAAATGAATAAAATATTAATTAAGAATCTGCTTAACTGGGTCCTACGTTGGGCGCCACATTATGAATAAAAGGTATAGAAAACATGCCAATATGTCAGAAATGTCACATATCAAGTTCCCGACCTATTTCAGGAACCCAAAAATGTAAGCCGAGCTTGCATTTTGCTATACAATTAGGTTTTTTGTTTTCCCAGTGTATGGAAACCTCCTGGCCAAGAAAATTGCGGTAAATTTGAGGAGTTTATAATGCGCGCCAATGGTGGAAGGATTTTCGTCTGCAACAATTGACATCTACGATCATTCTCTATAGCATTTTAAACAACAGATGCCTTAATGCTGAAACTGCAACATATGACCATATTTTCCCAAAAACAAAATCTCTTGAAAAATTTTGGTTGTTCAACAGTTGTTTAAATAACCCAAAATTTGTTAAATGAGATAAAAATGAAGATATAATACCACCATAACAGCTGCCACTGTTGACTCCCACAAAACATTGATTAGCTGCGATCCATCGCTTGAATCAGTTGCAATGCTTGCGGTGGTGTGAACTCAGATAATTGGCCGACAGTCATAAACATCAGAGCGTAATGGCTACTGGCCACAATAAAATTCGCAAAACATAGTTTTTTTCTGGTCGAATTTATTTCTTTGGTAATAAAATTGACCTAATTGTTATGGGCCGAGTGTGTGTGTGTTTGTCTATCTCCTTTTGTTCACCCAAGAGAGGCATACTTATGTAGCTACATGTGTATATCTATTGTGAACAATTGTGCATTAAATTGCATTGTTTATTGTTGAAGTAATCACACACACACACTCTGCAGCAAACAATGTATTTTTTCGGGGGCGATTTTTAGGCCAGACACCCACCCTTTTTCTATATTTCGGTTTTTGGTCTGAATAGATTTCCGCCAAAAAGTGAACAACAACACATTTAATGGATTTACAAATAAAAATTGAAAACCTTTTGTTGTAACTCGTATTTCCATCGAACGTTGTAGCACGCCTGAGTGACCAATAAATGGAAATCTTTTTACAAACCCATGCACACACTCTCTCCCTCCAAATCATCAAATGGCTAATTGCATTTCAACGGAATCGAATGAAATTCAATAGATTTCGAATTTTATTTGTTTTCCAACATTTAGTTGTTAGAGTGTGTATGCGTGTGGAAATTAGGTCATTAGCTAATATGACAAATGTCTGAAATGAGCAGATTAAGTGTGGACTCCGTAAGAGGGTAAATTTTTGGAAGCGGATTATGGAAAACAAAGGGGAGAAGGGGAGATTTGTTTTGTTAATCGCCAAAAATCAATTTGCGAGATAATCAAGGAAATTGCTAATGTTGTTGACAGAAGGGATATAGAGAAGTGACCTCCGCCCTCTTACCCTTGGTCATTTTAATGTGTATAAACTATCAAGTAATAAAGCTTAGCAGAAATGAGAATATGGGACATTTTAGTAAATACGGAAAGATCGAACGAAAGCTATTGGTGGAAGAAAAACTTAGAATGGTCGCTTGTTTCTGCGGAAAAACTGATCAGTTGGTGAATCTTGGGCTTGGACAACGTGGGAGGCCAACTCTTAGAAGTACGCGCCTATTTATTTCCTTGAAGTCTTGGAAGAAATTCGAAAAACGAACAAGGGAAAGCGATATGCTAAGACCCTCTAATTGTCTTGGTAGACCTCAAAGATCTCTTAAACCCAAAGAAGGCCTCTTGTAGATTATGCAGTCCTTCCATTCGCAGAATACCTTCAATGTGTCCGAAATTAATAAAACAAAAAACATATGAATATTTTATTTGCCTCTACGTTTGGCGCCAATTTTGTTGGGAGGAATTATAAAAATAAATAATTTAACATGATAATGCCAATAGTTTTCTAATATGTATGGGGTCGAACCCCACGTTGGGCGCCACTTTCATAATATCAGAAATAGAGAAATATAAATAAAATATCTATACGTGTTTTATATGATTAGCAGAAATATTTGAAAGCAATGAAAGGTCCATAATTCATATGCATTTGTCTCCCAAATGAAAAAAAAACATTTGGCTCCACGTTGGGCGCCACTTTTCTTGGGATGAATTACAGAAAACTAGGAATTAAAAAAAATTAATAATTTAAAATAATAATGCCAATAGTTATATATACATAGTTTAAATATGTAATTCGACGCCACGTTGGGCGCCACTTTGTTAATATCAGAAAGAGAGTAATATAAATAAAATATCAATACGTTGTATATTTGAAACCAATGAAAGTTCCATAACTCTCATGCCTTTCTCTCCCAGATTATATCTGTTGCTCTTAATTGTACTCTCGCTCTCAGTGCATGTGAGTATTTTCTTTCAACTCCTCCCAAAATCACAATCACAGTGATCATCATCACACCAGTACCCACCGCCGCCACCAACCAGCATTGCCATGATAATATCAATCATGACATAACATAATTGTCAGACGATATATGCAAATATATAACTACATACATAAATACGCATATACCTGACAATGACAGCAATTTAGCTGACAGCTATAGCCGACAACCATAACTTTCATGATGCAAAGGCAACAGAAAAGTTAAGTGGCTTCCATCAATGTTGAGTGCTGGACAGCATTCAATTCACTAGACTAAAAAAAAAATAAGGAGAGAGGGGCAGCGAGAAGGGAAAGTGGGGAGAGCACATATAATGTAGACCCATTATTGAAATGCATTTAAAATTATTGACATTTGCATTAACCAAAAAATACCGCTTTGTAATCAAAACAAACTAAAATCAACCAAGCGGCAGTAACTATCAAACATCCCATTAACAAACAATGTACCCCATAGTCCCCTGTTACTCTCCTCCTCTCCCCCTCCTCCTCTTTACAAAAAACTACAATGCCGTTGAAGTAATACTGGCAATAATAATGGCGTTTAAGATGCCACAATGTAAATAATGCACAAAGATGACAGACAGACAGAAAGACAGTAACGACGACTACGACAACGACAACATATCGATGTATGTTAACATACATTGGTGAATTACAGTCTAACAGGCTGTCAATTGTTTTTTTGTTGTTCATTGGCGATCATGAACGTCGTGTATTTTTGTGGAGTCGTGTCCCGTGTTAAAATGTCTCTTTACGGAATGTTAATTTAAACATCATTTAGATGACTGCGAAGAAAATACAATGACAATGGGTGCTGCAACTAACTGCTACTATGGTGGTTTTGTGCAACGTGGTGGCAACAAGGGTATTTATTTGTTGGGGGAGTTGTTGTTCGTTGTTCAATTAGAGGAATTATTTTGTTAGATTTTTGTTGTTATTTACTTTTGTTTGACCACGACATAAAATGTCGTAAAACATTGGCGTCAAACAGCACCCAGCAAATGTGAAATTTTCTATTTGGTTGTATGACGTTTTTTTCTTTTTTTTTTTTTTTTTTTTTTTTTTTGTTTAATTCGACAATTTTTGGTTTCTATTTGGAGTTTTGGGTTAAATGTGGACATGACACTAATTGACAATTTTTTCGATATTAGAATTTGGATATAATACTTTGAAATGAAAAGAAAATCGGAAAATGAAAAACATCTACAATGCGAAATTGGAAGGTTACTAATACATATAGTTTCAAATAAATAATACAAATTATAAAGGTCGAAAATCAAAGACCTTGAACCTAATTTTTAAAAACATAATGCCATCAACAAAACCCCTACTATCCACCTCTTCAACTGGTCTTCAGACATCAACGATGCTTGGGGAATTTTTTGTATGAAAAGAAAATGTTTTAGTTGTAGAAAAAACCAGGATAATGTGTTTTTCGTAGGAAAATCTGACTTCACCAAGGATCGAATATTTTTTTTTTTTTTGAAATTTTATTGTAAAGTTTGGCGAACTTGTTCCTTTAGAATAAAGAGGCTTCAACGAGACTCAGTGATGTTTTTGCACATAATAAAAACTTCACCGACGCCTTGAGAATTATTTCCTTTTTCAGATTTCGAATTCTCCAGACTCAGAGATTTTATGCCCATAGGAAAAACAGGCATTCCAAGTCTCTTGAATTTGCACTACTAGAAAAACAGACTTCCGTGGTTTCTGTTACTTTTTTTTAAAGGAACCCCGACTGTATCGAGGCTCGGAGATTTCGTTTCCCTATAGGAATACCAGATTCGGATTTTTTTCCTTTCCGTAAAACTATCTTCATCGAGGTTATTTTCGGTGATTTGTTTTCCTCACTAATGAAAAATTCTCCTTTCTACAGATGTTCAGTGTACAGAAGATCTTCTGTAGAATTTCTATAGATAGAGGACCTAATATACATCTCCAAGGTATAGAGAAACCCTTCAAAAGAGCTTTTATGGATACAAGGTCACCTGCAGGTATTCTATCGATAGTAAAACTACTATTAATAGAACCTATTAATAGACTATCTAAAGATTTTTAGGGAAAAATATCTTCTACAGAACCTTCTAGGGCTCTCATAGGGATGGAGTACCTGTTCAGGTCTTGCATTGGCTGAAATCCTCTTATGGATACTATTTGGTCAGAGGGCATTTAATGTAATGTATTAATGTATTCTGTGATCAGAAGACCTCTTATGGGAATCATCTTCAGGTCTCATAGGGATCGAAATCATTATTCCTTTGTGGATGAAAGACTTCTTTTTGGACAGAATAACTCATCTATGCATAGATGATTTTTCTATGGACGAAAACAAAAAATCGTTGAGGCCTACGACAGTTAGAGTAACTTTTGTATGCCTTCCACGAACGGAAGGCTCAAAAACTTCATAGTGGTCTTCTATGACCATAAAATCCCTTTTTGACCTTCTATGGACAGAAGACAAAATAAAAGGGCTTCTTAGGACAGCTTACCTTTCTTCGGGTCTTCTTATAGGTAATCTATATACTGGAGAAACTTTAACAGGTCTTCTATGCAATGAAAGCCCCATACGGATCATCTGTAGACAGAATACCTCTAATAAGACTTCTATGGACAGAGGAGTTCCTACAGAAAACCTTGCCTATGCATAAAAAGATTATTTAAATGTGGCCAAGGGTAGAAGATTTTTTCACATCATTTTTACAGGTTACCTGAATTTTCAAACTCAGATTAATGCGAAGTTTTTGGTAACAAAATTTCTCAATAAATTTTTAAAATTTTAACACGATAAAAAAGTCTCCATAACACCAATCATCAAGCATTGAAAATTGTTTTCAAACTCGTTTCAAACTCCAACTGCCTCCTCCCACCCCAACCAAACCATAAAATAATTTAACAAAACAATTATTTTACAAATAGTTTCAAAATAAATTTACAACAACAAAATTGACAATAACAACTTAACGAACATTAACATACATACCAGCGCCTGGCCCCTCATAACAACTAATAACATTTGACACAAATATGTCACTAACTTGGTCGGAAAAATAAAACAGAAACAAAGTTGGTAGTTGGCCAAGCCAAGCCGTGGCTTTGGAGTAGTCGACAAAAATAAAAATTGGACAACCGAAATGATTAGGCGGCGGCAGGCGGACACAGCATAACAACACCATTATGAACTCCGCTGTCAATTGAGAGAGAAAAAATAGTTTTGTTGTGCTGTTATTTTTTGTAAAGCATAAAATTTGTTAAATGTCTCTCAAAATCAACGGCAACAAGACAATGGTCATAACCCGTAACAAGATTGAAAAAAAGTATAACCCACAATGGGAAAGGGGTATTGAAAAGGTGATTTAAAAACAAACCAAACAAGGAAGTGAAAAATTTGGCTGAGGATTTTTAAACATAGGATAGGGTCTTGAAAATATTCCAAAGTTCCCATTGTCTTCAAATTGTTACTATTAGCCACATGCAATAACCCTATTACCTCCTTATGCTATGACCAGACGTGAAGAGGAAGCGGTATTTATGGAATATGATATTTAAGAAAAATACAACAAAAAACTTAATTTATGTATGCTAGCTCGTCACACAAAACGAGATCAGTAGGAAAAACAAAGCAATGCAAAGAAAAAAAAATCCGCTAAAACTATAACATGGTCATGTTAACGCACTAATTGCGTTTTTCCTGCATAGCTACAAATTTTTCCTAAGACTTGATTGCTCTGGTGTGCGTTCATGTTAACAACAACAACAAAAATGTTTAACAATTTTTCCTCAACAACATACCTGTAACTATATGTGTAACTGTATGTGTCAATTTTGAAAAAAAAACTGTACTCTAGGTCTCGTTAAAAGCCTGAAGCATGGCTGACCAAAACGTCAGTATTTGTTAGTGAGATTTTTTTTACGAATTTATTTCAAGTTTTTCGTTTTTGTTGCTACTTCTTGAAGATTACGGAAGGAAAGAAAGAGTTACAGTTAATGAAGGAGTTCACACACTTATATGTGGGAGCACAAAATGTCCGCAGACAAAAAAATAAAATAATGGACAGTAGTTGGATGAGATCCATCGTGTGTCCCAAAAAACAAAAACAAGAAGTGACAGAGAAGAGATAGGTTGATGCTTGAAAGCTAATTTGTGATGAGCTGCTGGTTTTTTTCCTTCAACGAAGGGAATTAGGCGAGGTTTTGGAACCCTATTTCAATTTTACGACAATGTGGATAAATATTCAAATTAATTTTAAAATAAATTTTGAAAGTTGTCATAAAATGAATAGATATGTAATTGGGCTTCACGCTGGGCGCCACTTAGTTATGTAAAGAATCGAGGGCAATATATAGAATAACTACCCATTTTTTTTATAGAAATCACACAAAAATAAACAATTGAAACAATTATTTTTTATACATAAATGGTCAATAAATTCAGCCTCTCGTTGGGCGCCACTATTTTCTGCGACAGAAGTAGAATAACATATAATATGGTCAAGTTTGATATAGGAATTATGGAACGAAAAAAAAAACTTTAATATGTGGAGTCGAATTCCATTTTATTAGTAAATTTGAATTTTGCCCCACGTTGGGCGCCGCTTTGTAAAGAGCAATACCAAATTATATAAAGTTCACTTTATATAGTGAATAAGAAAAAAATTATGAATAAGAAATTCGGATTATGATTACATTTGAAACAAAAGTACGCAAAATTGTCGAAATTTATTTCGGCCCCACATTGGGCGCCACAATGTAAGGAATAACAAATGTCAATGTATAGAAAGTTATAAGTTTTACATAGAAATAACAAGAACAACTCTAAACTAAATTGTGAAAAATTGGAATTAATTCCATTCCACGTTGGGCGCCACTTTTTTAGCTAGAGAAAATGGATCAATATATAAAATTAACTACAATTTGTATATATGATTTACAAAAAGGACTAATAAAATCGGCTTCTAAATATATTTAAAATAATAAAACGGAACGGCGCCATCTTGTAACGAAGAGAAAAATACCAATAGAGGTATGGAATACCAAAAGAATTTCTATAGAAATTACATAAGGAAACAGTGATCAGAAATTAAAAAAATAACCGAAGGGTTAATTCGGTCCCAATTTAGGCGAATCGTGTATGAATACGAAACATTTACAAAATGTATTTCAGTTGGGCGCCACTTTGTTAGGGAGAGAAAAATGCCAATATATCGAATAGGTTTTATAAGAGAATTCTAGAAAGAAATAATAAATTGGTATTATGAAAAAATCAGGCAAGGATTCCCTAGGCCCTATGTTGGGCGCCACATTATTAGGATGGGAAAGGGATCAATAGAATTTATAGAAAGAAGAAATATATTGAGACTATAATTAAATTGGAAATAATAATGCCAAAATTGATATTTATTTTGTTTGGCCCACGTTGGGCGCCAATTAGTAACGATTAAAAATAAAATAAATATAAGTTTTATATTGGAATTATATATAGCAAAATTAAATTGGGACTATGATAGATCACGTTAGGCCCCAATTGGTAAAGAAGGAAAATAAATTCGCATGAATTTTTAGAAAGAAATTAGAAATACTTCGACGGATCACTAGAAGTGTTAGAAGGTTTTACGTTCGACGCCAATTTATTGGGGAATAGGGAGTAATTTAAAGAAATGTCGTCAGGTTTTTATTGTTGGAATTGTATACAAAATTAGAAATACGGCGAGTTGAGAAACTTAACTTCGGTTATTGCAGATCATCAAAAGTATTAACTTTGTCCTACAAGTTTTATGCAGGAATTGCTGACAAAATTAGAAAGTTGCATTGTGATTCAATTTGAAATAAAAGTGTAAATTTGGACGCTTTGCTGGTCGTTTGCTAAGGGCTAAACTCGGTCTTACGTTGGGCGCCAATTTATAAAAGCGAGAGAGAAAGAAGCCCAAAACCCGTCGAAATACTGCCTGTGTATAAATTTTTTACTGCAGATCCATACTGCTGGATAAGTTTAGTGGATAAAGAAATTATCCATTTTCTGAATAATTAAACTGTCAAAAATCCACTTCTGTGACCACTTCTTTGTTTGATTTTCCAAACACTGTAGGGCATATCATGCTTTCCCCGTAGTCTGCAATCTATCCCTGTGGCATCAGTCTACCAGCCCACAACAACAACAAAAACATTGTCAATGTCATTTGAAAAAAAGGTTTCGAAGTGATCTGCTTCCTTCCACCAACAAAAAAGAGCTCTCATTGTCTGCTGCTACTGCCATGGCGTAACAACTATTCGCATTGGTCTGTGGGACATTTTTCTCGATATCATTGTAGTGCTGCTGCTGTCTCATTAGTTCTTACCTTCTTGATGTTGTTGTTGCTTCTGTTGTTTTTTTGTATACCATTCTGGAAATTGCGCTTTTATGCTTTCCTACCATAAATGGTATTTTTTGCCAATTAGTGAGGAAAAAGGTAAAAATTCACAAAGGTATTTCACATTGCATCCTCCAAGCATATTATCATTTGTATTTTGTGGTATTGGCTACTAAGAAGCTCACCCGCCGCTTTGGAGGAGGCTGGAGATGGATGGATGGCTGGATGGTCCGGTCTGTGTCACCATTCGATTCGATAACATGAACTGAGTGGCGGCTACTGGTTAACAATGTGAAGGAGGTGTTTGGTTTGTTTAGCTGTTACAATTGTCCATGGAAGTAGGAAATGTTTGTGAGTGTGGCTGCTCTCCCGACCTCCTCCTCGTCCCCAGTAGTGGATTTATTTCACTTTCAAGCAGCAGTGAATTTGTTATTCCCGTTTATTCTGGGTAGGAGCAGAGATTTTTTTTTTTTTGCATTGAAATTGTATTTTGAATCGATGCTGCTGCTTCTTCATTGGCTTGTCATTAGAGTTGAGGATGTTGGTATTGTATCAGTGGTTCTTTGGGGAATCCTGATCTCGTTAAGGCATTTTTAAAGTTGTTGGCGTTTTTCAGCGCTTTTTTTGTTCATTTTCAAAGCAACAAATTTATGTTTAATTTTTTTCCTTTGAAATATTGCCATCCAGGTCTTTGTTTGGAGATCATTGTTCGTTCAGTTTTTTTCATCAGCCCCGTCTGTCACTCATTCGCTGACTTGCCTCGTCGTTTTTTGCGGCATTTTAATGACAATTTTCTTAACGCCTTCAAGTAAATAAATCAATCATTTAACCAAAAAAACAAAAAAAACCAAAAGCATTTGCTCAAGCAAACCCATATCGTTTGCCAATCTGAGAGACCCTCTTCGCAACGCTGCGGCGTTGAAATCTCTCAAAATGACACTCGAGCTACAAATGGCCACGTGTAAATTTATTTGCGCATGCGTTCCAAAAATGGTCATTTTTCTTTAATTAAGACATTCCTTAAATGGTTACAGGAAGATGCCTGGCACTTGGAATGTCTGTTGTGAGGAGGCCATTCGTGGACTTCGACCATCCCGTCTCAAGCCAATGAGAGTGAATTCGTGAACATATTTTTATATGGGATTTAATTTTACTTTTTTGTTGTTGTTGTTTTTGTTATTAGCGAACAATTCATCATTTTTGAAATAGCTGGCAAAGTTTTAAATTTATGTTGGAAATCATTTGTTAAAAATAAATATTAAAAAACAGATATTTAGAGTTTCAGAATTAAGTTTTACAGACAGTAGAGAGGTCTTAAAATAGGGATCAAGGGATATTCATAAGAAAATATCATTATTGTGAATACAGGAACTGTAGCAAAAGCGATTCTATTGACTGTAGTTGGGCAATCGCGTTATTCAAGCGATTCGATTTGTTTCGATTGGCTCCGCAATGGAACTAGGTCATTTACTTAGTTCAATCGTTCATGTGTTCACTTAATTTGGTCTAGATAACACAAGGTGCTAGATGAACCAATGAACCGAATTGCTCTGCCTATAGAAGGCCATTCGAATTTTTCTCATAGCTGAGTAGGATTGTTAAAAAACTGTTCCGATCGTTCCTTTTACGGAATAGTACCTTTTAACTAGTTCACTCCGGAACGATCAATCGTTCATGTGTACATGCTAGATAACAAAAGAAACTAGATGAACGAAAAAATCAAACAGATTATTCAGCCTATAGAAGGCCTTTAGCATTTTTCCCATAGTTAAGTAGGGTCGTTATGGAACGAACTACTTTAAACCGTTCCGACCGTCCCTTTTACGGAAAGGTTCTTTTGAACTGGTTCACTACGGAACGATCAATGGTTAATGAACCGAAAAATCTAGATAATAAAAGGAACTAGATGAACCCAAGAACCGGATCGATTGTTCTGCCTATAGAAGGCCTTTAGAATTTTTCCCATAGTTTAATAAGGTTGTTCCGAAGAAATTTGTTTCAATGGTTCTTTTTACGGAATAGTTTCTTCCTTCACTCCAAAAAGACCAGATAAAGATATATATAGATAGATGATCGTCTGGAGGCCTTCAATAGACAGAAGACCTTTATCGGATCTACAATAGAATAAATTGTATCCTACAGGCCTTCTATAGACGGAAAACCTTTTATATTATGGAGGCATTCCCGAACGACCTATCTTTCAGATTGAAGTCCTTCGACAGTCCTTCTAAAGACAAAAAATCCTTTTACTGATGTATGGAATTTTTTGCATTTTCTGAATGCACTCTAACGACCGGCGATTTTTTTAAATTCCGCCACAGTTATGTATGAAAGCGTTTCGCTGGTAGCATTTATAACGTGTCATTTAATAAAAAATATCCCGCATACCGATATTATTACAAAAATATGCAAACCCGAGCAAAGAAGAAAAATATAGCCAAGACAAATATCCTCAGGGTAAAATAAACAAACAGAGCCCCAACAAAAAAAAGTAGCCAAAGCTGCTGCTGCTTCAAAAGCAGCTCAAGTCAAAGATAATGACAATGCAATGCCAGGCTGCTGATGGATGATGGCTTCGATGAACTGCTGCTCCTACAGATGCAGAGGCTCTAGATGACTAGGCTCAATGAATGGGTCTAAGTCTTCCAACTGAAATCACTTTGAATAATCAATGTGATGTTACTGATGATGTTCACGATGAGATGGTAAATTTGCCAAGATGCAGTCCCCCCATCCCCCGGGATGTGTAGCCATAAATATGAAATTGCAAATAATGCAAGTCTACGGGAAAAATAAACAAATGTTTAAAGGAAACAAAAAAAAAAACACGCAAAGACAACAAACAAAGTTCTGGCAAAGTCAAACTCGGGGCCTTGGCTAATAGGCAGGGTGCGTTACATACAGAGGGTTAGGGGTGAGGAGGAAAAAAGTACACAAAAAAATAATAACCTAGCACTTGTCCAAAGGGGAATAGAAAGAATGCAAAAAATATCCGTCGAGAGGGGACATTTCGAACTTCTATTCCCTCTCCTCCTCCAACAACATCTCTTAGGGGGTTTCATAATCGTGATGCAAAGCAAAAGAGATTTTTGCTGTTATTTCTTTCTCGATATGACAAATATCCGAACCCCATCCATCCATTCGCCGGAGATTTATTTATTTTTGCATATTTGATCACGATGATGTGCAGTATGAGTATGAGTCTGAACATCAATTGCCTTTACGAGCTAAGTAGCTCCGGCTTCAGATGAGGATGGCCTGTAATATCTTCTCAGCCATCAATAACTGCCAAAGATTTATGAGCATTTTCATGTGATTGTCGTTCGTTTATTGAATGGCTGGATTGGCCAGCCACGATGCATTCGCTGGACAAGCTCAAGTATTAATTGATTAATTGTTTATGATTTTTCAATAACAGAAAACATGCAGATTTTTTAATTAATTTCAGATATATGGAAGAAAAAGAAGAAGAAGAGGAAACATTGTAAAAATCAATTTTGATTTCTTGTGACAATAAATAGAAAGATGATAATGAAGAAATGTAGACATAAATACTGGAGGACCTCCTATTTGTAAATAATAATTATTTTGAGAACTGGGGGTTTAAGATGTTCTTCTTGGTTAACCGAACTAAAACGGGAACTCTTCAAACCGATCATAGAAGTAAAAATTACAAAAATATGTCTTCTGAACTTAAAAACCCATTTTTATGTCAAAATTTTGCATTGTAATCAGTGGCGCCCAACGTGTGGCGGCTCATTATATATTCAATTAAATGGCGCCCAGTTTATTTTACCTTTGCTTATTATTTTAATTATAATAAAAATATTACAGTCATAAAAAATCGTAATTTTTTCATGTCAGGAAAAAATCTATCGTGATTCATAGAGAATCAGGCCTACAAACAGGGGATTACACTTGAAAAATCTCAAAAAAATCATTGAAAAATCCACATGATTTTTATGGTGTAGTCCTGTAAAAACTTTGCAATTATTGGAGATACGTGGCGCCCAACATAGAACCCCCAGGGCATTTTTATGTTATAGGGACAAATTATAAAAATGATCAGATTATAATATGGGATACAATAAAATATCAAAGTACAAAATTTTATATTTGGTCATAATTTGCAAATACCAGCGGAAAACCATAGGCTATTTTAAATATTTTTCTGTAAAAATTCTGCAATTATTGGAGACCCAAGTGGCGCCCAACTTAGAATTTATACCAAACTACAATTGTAACACTTTTCAAATAATAAACTGGCCCCCAACGTGGAGTACAATTTATAAAATACATAATATATACAATGTTATAGTTAATTATAATTTGTTCGCACATCGCCACAGGTGCGAACAAATTATTCAAGCCAAACTTATGATAATGGCGCCCAACATGGGTCTAATTTGAATTCCAAAGAAAATAAGGTTCCGATAAAGGAAAATTTCATCTAAAAAAATTAAAGAAAATTTAGTTGCGAAAAAATCTATCCGCTGTTTTAAATATTTTTATTTATACATTTTGCAATTAATGGAAACCGAAGTGGCGCCCAACTTAGAATCCATAACAAGTTGTTTACATAAATATAAAACATTTACCATCGGGTCAATCTTATTAATAGGCGCCCAACGTAGGTCAATTTTTGATTTGTATTTCGCATATGAGAATTATTATATATCAAGCTTTTAAAAAAGCATCATACAGTTAAAATATGTTTAAAATCATTAGTTTAATTAGTGAGTACTCATTAAATAATAAGTGGCGCCCAACGTGGGGTTTAAATAATATTTTTATTTGATTAGGTGGTTAGGTTATAGAATGTTAGGTATAAAATCTATTCAGAAGTTATTATTATTTAAAAAAAGTAGGCTTCCTTATTTTTACAGTATTAAATGGCGCCCAACGTGGGTTTCAATTAATAAATCAAGAAGAAGAAGTGTGCCCAATGTGCAGTTTAGTTAATGAGTCGAAAACGAAGCCGTTGTCGGTTGGATTTGCACCACAATTATATTTGAGTAAAGCTGAGGTCTTTTTATTGCCTAAAACTATTAAATGGCGCCCAATAGGGGTCAATTTTAAAATATACATATGTATTCGTTGTCCTGGTTAAATATAATTTAAGCCTCATCGGAAGATATTGAGTTAAATGAAAAATATATACAAAAAATACGGATTTGTTTATTATGAATTGGCGTCCAACGTGTGCTCTCGTTATTAAATTGGCAATGTAACAAATAACGCCTGGAATTATATTACAATTTGTCCATATCTTTTGAATTTGACTCCTAAAAATGTATGTTTGAGTAAGGCTGAGGAAGTTATTAACACCCAAATATTATTAAATGGCGCCCAATGTGGGTCAAATCAAAAATATACTTATTATAAAAAAAATTCATTGTCCTCTTAAGGGATAGGTTATGTTTCAAAGGAGAAAATTATTTTTCACCCACTGAAATATATCTGGTTGCTACGCACATTGAGCTAAATAAACTTTATAAACTTTTAACAATGAAATAATTTCTAAATTCTCAAGGTCCTTTCGTGAAATTAATAAGGTTTCTATTCTTTATATTAAAATTATTTAAACTTCATTTGGGACTTCATTATCCTTTCGACAATTTCCATAGTGTCTTATTTACGGAAATTGGTAATTAATTGTAGATGTCTAATTTCAACATCCTGTTCCCACAATATTTGCAAAGTGTCATTGCCATTACCCATATTCACAATTTTCAATCCCTCATATGTCTCCACAAAAAAAAAGAACATCACTGTTTCCCAAATATATCCTTCCATACGTTGAATTACACAAAGAGATCGTTTATCTCTGCCTCTATCTGCTGCATCACGTTTTATGATCTGATTACACAGAAAATAATTATATTCATGATATTATGATGTTGTAGTTGTTGTTCAACAACATGTTAAGCCTCTTTTTGTTGTCTCGTAATTTTCATGAATATGAAAAAAGGCGAAAGAACAGAAAATATAAAGGAAATGTCACACCTACTTTTTTCGCTACACTACAAGGTTTCAGTCAATTATGTTCAGGAGGATCGCAAAAATAGATGCAACAAGGTGTATGGTGTTTTGTGTCATCCTTTGTGTGTGTGCACCAATCGACATAAAAATGCATTTTATGAAATGCATTTTCATTATGATTATTATTTAAGAGTGCCGCGGTTATCATTCCGAATGAAAGGTAGTCAAGGAATTTTATGGGAAGGAAGAATCTTCATAATATTTTTTGTTGCATTGCTAATAATAACAAATCCAGTGCCAGGGTAAACATGTTTTGTCAATATGCAGCTTAGATGCATAAAATTGAATACTTAACAAGATAATGGAATACAAAAAAATCTATGTTTGTATGTATTCATACGTGTATGGGCTTACGAAGTTGAATCTGGATATTATGGACATTAAGTTGATATTTGAATTTATTAAAATGACATCTAGGGATGCAGTGTCACCTATCAGAGGTTTTTTATTAATAGAAATTAAAAAGATAAGAGGCAGAGCAGAGTGTAAGATATGTAAAATATGAAAACACATTAGACCAGATAGGAAAAAAGTGTAAACAAATCAAAATGTATTGATCTCCATAATAAAAAAGGGTGAGAATCTCCTCCATTTGTATTTGATATATTACGAAGTAAATAATGTAGAGGAAAAATGCAGTCAATAATGAAGAATTGGAGAAAAATATGTTATTGGCGCCCAACATGGGGTTCGAATGAAAACACACACATTATGTGAACTCTTTATAAAAATTATATAATGAAGGAAAGATAGTCGCTTATTTGACATATCATATAAAATAAATGCGAAAAGGTAATGAAAATAAACAAATTTGGACAAATATTAAAATGGCGCCCAAAATGAGGCTCGAATATAAAACCCTACTTTTTAGTATGGACCAAGCACTTCCAATATTATCTCATATACTAAGTAATCAAAGGAAATGTTTAAATCAAAAAAAATATTTTAAAGAGAAAAAATCTCAAATGTATGCATACTTAATTTATATTTAAAAGAACGAAATTAAATGGCGCCCACCGTGGGACCCAAATAAAAATCATCCAATTTCTGATGAAAAATTGAAAATCTGTGGTGCATTTTTAGTGTATTTGAAAAAAAAAACAAATACTTAACATCCCCATATATAAATCCAAAAAATATCGGTTACTGTTTTTTTCAATGGCGGCCAACGTGGCACCCAGCCAAACAAATTCCATCATATTTTGAAATTTACAATTTAGCAACATGCTAAACTTTATTGCAAATAATTTTAATTTACCAACTAGATATGGTAAATTAAAATTATTTTATATTTTATATCGTTTATATCTATGTCTGATATTTATATGGCGCCCAACGTGGAACCCAGTTATGAAGACTTCAAAGTTAATAGAAAAAAACAAGTGTGAATGTCCCGTCACTTTTCAAAGGTAGTCACTAGGATGTGGCTTTTGATTATGAAATAAGGGTAAACTTTTTGGTATATATTAAACATAATGACGTTTCATTTTCATTGGCGCCCAACATGAGGCCGCTGAGAAAAAAATAGATAAGTTATATAAAAATATGTGATATTATATTCAATTAAATTGTGGTGTTTTCTTGAAAATGACACAAGCATTTAGTGCACAAATTCAGAGGTCTTTTTGTCAAAAATTAAATGGCGCCCAACGTGGATCTCTATGAAATGGCTTCAAATTATTAAAATTTTGAACTTTTATTGAGCAAAAAAAAATTAAAAATTAAGATTCTGATAAATCTTTAAAGGAATATTTATAAAAAACGCAAAAATAAAAATAATAAAAAACGCAAAAATAAAAATAATAAAAAACGCAAAAAAAATATTTTTAAAAAATCTACGCCTCTGCTATGCTAAGGGCATTGAAAAAATATTTTTAAAAAATCTACGCCTCTGCTATGCTAAGGGCATTGAAAAAATATTTTTAAAAAATCTACGCCTCTGCTATGCTAAGGGCATTGAAAAATATTTTTAAAAATCTACGCCTCTGCTATGCTCAGGGCATTGAAACAAATTTATAAAAAATCTACGCCTCTGCTATGCTAAGGGCATTGAAAAAAATATTTTTAAAAAATCTACGCCTCTGCTAGCTAAGGGCATTGAAAAAATATTTTTAAAAAATCTACGCCTCTGCTATGCTAAGGGCATTAAAAAAATATTTTTAAAAAATCTACGCCTCTGCTATGCTAAGGGCATGGAAAAAATATTTTTAAAAAATCTACGCCTCTGCTATGCTGAGGCATTGAAAAAATATTTTTAAAAAATCTACGCCTCTGCTATGCTAAGGCATTGAAAAAATATTTTTAAAAAGTCTACGCCCCTGCTATGCTAAGGCATAAAAAATCTACGCCTCTGCCAAGGCTTTAAAAATTTTTTTTTAAATTTACACTTCTGTTATGACATTAAAAAATATTTCTTAAAATATTAGAATTTTTTCTTCATTTAAAACCATTTTAAGAAAATATATGCCCTTAAAAATATATTTCTATAAAAATCTCCCCATGCTCCTGGACTTATGCATTGAAATTAAATGGCGCCCAATATGTGACAAAATTGAAAATCATTTTGTTAAGGCTTAATTATTTTTTTTGTCTTTGTTTATTATTAATAATTTTTTATTTCAAATTCTAGACCCATCGTTTACCATTGTTGCATTTGTCACACCCCAAAACAATATATGACTGGAAATTAATTTTTAATATTTAATATTTTTAATATTCCACAAAGAAAGACTTGTTGTCACCACTCCCAAAATTTTTGTATTCTAATCAGAAAATTTATGAGGTGCAAAATTATTAAATTATTGAAAAAAATTGACAAAAATTCCACATCATTTAGTAAATAAACGATTTGAATGCAAACACATTGCATTCATAATTCAAAATTTATAAAAAACCAACACCAGACTGCATCAAAATTAAAATACAATTAAAATATTAAAAAATATAGGTTATAAAGTCGAATTTCTTATTAAAGACGAAAAGGTGTTCCTATAGAAGAGATATCGTATCCAAGGGTTTATAAATGATTTTGTATTTCTTATCCCGATATATTAAGTATATGATCATGAGATATTAAGGGGTCTAATGCTATCCACATTTGTATGACAACCCTGGACCTTTAAAAATTCCCAACCATTAGTGGGATTACCCCAACTGTTTAATAACAATTCAATTATTGAAAGAAATAACAACAATTCCGCATTAAGAAATAATAATACCTCTTCTAAAAAATTCAAATTTTATCTCCTCCAAAATTGAACATAATTCTCCAAACAAAATAATAATCATTAATCGCTTCGATTTTTTTGATTTATGCACAAAACATGCATTTATTATTTTTTAAAATTCATTTAACAAAAATTAAAATTAATCAAAAAATGGCGTTAATGGTATAGATTAAAGAAAAAATAAAGTCATTATCTGCAACCATTAACAGCTTCGTCAAATGCGGATTTTTTTTTTCTTTTTTCCAAACTCTAATGAATAACTTTACGGTAGCTGATAATTTATTTTTTGTGAATTATTACCCGGCACTATGATTTTATTACCCCGCTCTTAACCACTCATTAGCCATTGTTGCCAGTGCAAATAGCATTTGCATGATGACCAAACAACAACAAAAAAATGCAGCATCAAAACTATGATTTTGCTCAGCTGCAAAACAAAGCCGAACACAACAGAAAACTTTAAACTTTAACGTCCTTCACCTTTCATTATGCGAAACAAGAATGAAGTAATATTTTGAAGAGAACAAACTGAAAAAAACAAAAACCAAATGGATAAAGCAGAACACCAACATCAAAGAGAACAAAGATACAAATCACCTGAGTTTCAAGGTTATCTACCTATCTGGCAGTATAGCTGTGCTGCAATGCTGGTAGAATTAGCTTTTAATGTTTCGTTTTTTTTTGGTCGGTCTCTCGCTTGGCTTTTATGTTTTGGCTCCCTTCTTTTGTTTCATATTTCTTTTAGGTTTTTTTCAAAAAGATTAATGCATACATTTATTGCCAGTAGTTTTTGTTGTAGCATTTTTTTGTAAGTTTGAAGATCTAAGGAAGAATCTGATAGATGGAATGAAAAGGAAATTAAGAAGAAGTTAAGAAGATTCTGCTATAGCACCCTAGAAAAAAGTATTCCGCAAAATATCATACCCTTATTGAATAAATTATAAAAAACCCTATAACCAGCCTAGAAGTCTCCCTATGCAGGGCTCCAAGGTATTCTTATAGAGAGTCTTAAAAGTCATAATATAGAAGACCCTCCTATAAAAGGCCTAAATTACTTCTAAAAAAACGTTCCTATAAAAGCCTCAATGATCGTATTATAGACGGCCGTAAATGATTCTTATAGGTGTTGAAGTTCTTTCTCAAGGGGACCTTTAGTGACTTCTTTTAGAATTTCTTAAACCCCAATAGAAGGCTTAACACTTCTTATATAATTCCGTAAGATAAATTATTTTAGGAGGCATTCACCAATCACCAATAAAATTAGGGTTAATTATCTCTGCATTTTTTTAAACAAATTGGACCTGCGGACCTCAGCACTTGCTTTCTATAGAAAATAAATTAAAACTGAATTTTTCTGAATGTTTTACAGGAAACTAAAGAGAATTCTTTTATTCAGCCTTTAAGTCCAACTGTCCTTTTTATTGGAGACAACCTGCTTCGTTTGATCTGATTGATCTGATAGAAAAAAATACATTTTAAAATCTCCGATTATATTTCGTATGGAAAAATTGATACTGAGAACCTCAGTAATTTGTTTTCTATAGGGAAAAACTTGGATCGTAAAATACAGCTGGTTCGATGGGGCTCAGAGCCTAAAAAGCCTCCGATTTAGTTTTCTATGAAAAAAAATTGGACCTGAAGACCTCAGCATTTTTCATTAAGATCTGCAGGTATTTTAAAGGATCAACCGCCCTTTTTTTATAGGAACCCACATGGTCCGTTGGTAATGATTTTTGTACCTGATGACCTTATCATTTCTTTAAAGAAAAAAATTGGACCTGTAGTTTTACCGACAAAAATATGATGATTTTTTTTTTTTTTTTGTTAAAAAGGTGCGTGAATTTGTTTCCATAGAAAAAATCCAGACCTCTAGTCCCGAACCAATTGACCTTTTAATAGAAGATCACCTGGTGTGGTGGGGCTGAGCCTCCAAGAGCCTCCGATTTTCGACCTGAATGTTTTGTGAATAGTTTTACAAAAAAATGATCTATGTTCAAATGTTTTTTTGGACCTGAATGTCCGTGAATTTGTTTTCATAGAAAATAATTAGACCTAAAGGTCTGTGATTTTTTTTTTTTTTTTTTTTTTGACCTGGACACCTGATCCATTGGGGCTAATTTTCTATGAATTTTTCAATTGAAAGAATGGTATTTTTTATATAGACCTGCATTTTTGTGATTTTTTTTTACAAAAAATAAACTAAGGTCAAATGATTTTTAGTGTGGAAAAGGTGAACTCAAAATTGCGTAAATTTGGACATAAAGTTGTGATTTTTCCCGCGTAAAAAATTAATCATTTTCAAGGGCCTTCCTAACAAACAATTTTCCCAGGACATTCCCATAAGTAAGCCTGAATTAAAAAAATAACCTTTTCAAGGACCAGAAATAGTCGTAATTTTTTTATAAAGATTATTTTCAAAGGACCTTCTGACCATTAAATAGAATTTTTCTAAGGAACTTAGGACCAATAGTCGTAGATTCGGAATATCGATTTTTTTGTTCCTGATTTAGTTACACCAAATTCTGGTGCCTACTTTTAGGAAAAATACTTCCACACGGACGTGATCTTGGACCATTAATACGATCGGATCGGATATATACGATCGGACGGTTGGATTATATAATACCACAAGACGAAAAACAATTATGTAAAATATGAAAAGATCTTGTTATCCTAATATGGTGCCTACTTTTAGGCGAAATTTACACGGAGTTAGATTTTGGGTTTTAGTAAATTTTGTTAAGGGTCTTTTGCTGGTTTTTTGGTACTGGCTAGGGAGTTTAATAACTTAGCTTACAGTTGTTGCTTCCAGATGATTAAGAAAATGCATGAAAAACCCGAAATGTCCAGTTATCGTAGTATGGTGCCTACTTTTAGGCGATAGATACACCAAGGTTGCTTTTTGTGGTTATTAACCTTTTTTATGGTCTTCATCTGGTTTTTTGCTATTGGCTACGGTGTTTGTTATCAAAGTTTAGAGATTTTGTTCCACATTTTGTTATATCAAATTCTGGTGCATACTTTTAGGGCAAATCTATCCATAATGAAATACAATTAACTTCCTGTTCATATTTTTCGCTCCCAGAAACAAAGGATAATTGTTTTCCCTATCGAAAACAAAATAGTTTTTAATTGACAATCAAAAACTTTTTTCTCATTACCTACACACATTGGCATCTATTATGCCGTTATTACCTAAAGTACCGGAAACCGAATACCACCAAAAACGATTTTGGAAGGTGGTGATTATTTTTTGTTCTTATTTCTGTTGTCTTCAATAATAAATTGCTCCCAACTAATTGCTGACAGTTTGATGTGATGTGACGTGTTTTCTGTGCTGTAAAACAAGTTTGATATCATGTAAAACCTGGGATGGGATTCATGCCCCCATCAAAATGCCATACAACCTGGAGGAAGAGAAGGAAGGGGGTAGCTTGATTTAAAATTAAGTAGAATGAAAGAAAAGAAGCTTTTTTATAGTGCAGCAACAGGTGCTGACTACATTTTTCCGAAAATCACTTCTAAAGAAATATAAATTACACACACCACACCAGTTATTAAAAAAGCGAACGAAATAAAAATCTTCTCATGTCCAGCATGTTACAATTTTCTTCTTCGACTTGATTATATGGATCTGCATAGAGAAATTATTATGATTATCGCCCGGGTTCGTTTGGCATTCAATTATCCCACAAGGCGATTGCGTGCCATGATTATATGAATCCCAAATAGACAACATTTGTTACAAATGTCATGTCATTGCCACATGTAATGACATACACAAAATGAAAGAAGAAGAAGAAAAAACGAATATAACCGGCAGTCGGGCAGTATTTACGATCAATAGGCAGGGACCTAAAGGCTATGAAATGGTTGGGGTGCTGCTGCAGTTGTTGGTGATCTTGGTTGACGTTTGTTGATGGGTAATTGCTGTTCTTTGAGTGGAGTCCGGAGAGGGGGAATTTCCTTTGTCGGTGATTTGATTCGTCTTGAATTGAACATGAAAAACTTTAGCAATAATTTCAATTTCTTTGTTTGCAATACGATTTCATTTGCGTGTTCGCCGAGCATAGATATGCATATGGAGATGGGAATATGGGATCAAAAGGGACAGTGGGAATGAGAAGAAAAATAAAATATTTAAGAATACAGTTTAAATCAGATCAGAAATTTAAAAGAAAAAAATAGAAATAATAAAAAGTGGTGCATAATTTTAGGTGTTTTTTTTCTTTTTTGGAAAACTTTTCGCCCCAATTGGGCTATAAATACAGATTTTTTGACAAATCCAAATATATATTCTGATGGCAATTTTTTTATAATAATTAGAGGATCAAAAAAATGGTGCATACTTCTAGGATTGAGCATGCTTTTAGGCGCCTCAATTTATTTTTCTACAAAAAATCTTTTAGAGGTATATTATTAAGAGGATTATTAATTATTTGAGAACAACATTAAATATGTTCCCAAATAATTAGAATAATTGTTATAATAATTAGAGGACCAAAATGTGGTGCATACTTCTAGGATGAAACATACTTTTAGGCGACCTTCATTTACTTTTAGCAAAAAAATCTCTCTGAAATATAATTTTAGGAGCCTTTATTAAATTTATTGCCCAAAAATCATCCCTTTTCCTGATCACTGTGGTTTTAAAAAAAAATGGTCCATACTCCTAGGCTGAAGCATAGGCGCCTAAATTTAAGTTTTGGGGATAAATCTCTGTAAAGTATAATTTTGGAATCTTTATTTAATTTTATTTCCAAAAATTATCCTAACCCCTGTGGTGCTGACAAAAAGTGGTGCATACTTCTGAAGTGAAGCATACTTTTAGGTGCCTTAATATATTTTTGGACTAAAAAAATTCTCTGAGGTATAATTTGGGCGCCATAATTTATTCTTGTACCCCATTTCTTCCTTCCCACTGTTATTTTGCGTAATTCCGCACTTGGCCGTAATTCATTTCATTTTATATGTTCCTATCACAATGGCATGGATTCTGACTTGCAGCAATTTTATTGGAATTTATTGCTTGCCACAAATTATTGTAATTTATGCAATTAACTGAAATGTTGTTTTGCTGATACAGCAATCAACCATCATCCACCACTCCGGTCATACTTGTATCTTCCATTGTTGCTGGTAACATTACAAAAAAATATTGTACTTCTGGCCCTGCTGTAAACTCCCAAGGGACCCATGGCTTTATGCTGATGATGATGACTCTGTGTTGCTGCTGCTGGTGTACACAAGAAAACACAAAAAATCATTGATTGCTCACATGCAAATTTTTTCTTACATGGCTTGGCGATCAATGAACATGATCGGGAAATTATTGTAGGGAGAGAGTTGTGTGAGAAGAACAGGAAAAATTTCTGAGATTAAATATTCTATAGAAACAAATATCGAACTGGGGTTGCGAGGAACAATAGCGAACCTGAGGTTTAGAGGATTTTTTCCGTAGAAAAAATAGCGAACATGAGGTTCTAAGATTTTTTTCTATAGAAAAAAATAGCAAACCTGAGATTCTGCGGATTTTTTTCAATAGAAAAAAATAGCGAACCTGAGATTCTGCGGATTTTTTTTCTATAGAAAAAAAACGAACCTGAGCTCCTGCGGATTTTTTTCAAATTGAACAAATGGAAACTGAGGTTCCTCCAAATTTTTCTTTTGGGGAAAAAGTGTTAACTGAGGTTCCTCCATTTTTTTCTATAAATGGGAAATGGGAACTGAACTGAGTTTGTTCCATTTGTTTCTATAAAATAGGTGCTAAAGTTCCTCAAATATGTTTTTCTATAAAAATAGCGAACCTGAAGATCCCAAATTTTCTTTTTAGAAAGAAATCGATTTTTTTAAACATGAAACTTTGTAAATTTTTAATAGACAAAATATCGACAGGATGTATGGACATTGTTTCCTTAAATTTTCATTCTACTCCCTTCATGTGTGCCGACTTCATTTAATGATGTTCACTGATCACTCTAGACAAAAAAAAAAAATTCTAGAGCAATCAGGGATCTTCCTTTGCTATGAATATCGAATCGAGTTCTTTGCAAATTGCGTTACGCTTGAGGCCCAAACAAATAAATATCGAAGAGGGAAAAATCACTGCAAGACAAAACAAAGGAATCAGTGTCAATTCGCCATGGTAATTGCAAAGCGCCTCAATGGTTTCCAAAACCCATTGGGGAGAAATAATTACGCTGTAGAAGACATAATGTAAATCAAAGAAGATTCAAATGATTTTGAAAAAATAATCTGAAAAAAATCATTGTAGAAGAATTTTTTTCTTATTCCATATTTTGGAAATTATAGGCCTAGAATAAAATTTTGAATTTCCTTTATTTTGTTTTTAATTTTTCCATTTTTTTAAAAATGTTTAAAATTTCAACTCAATGTAAAAATTACTTTCAGTATTTTATCTGAATTTTTTTATCATTTGATTTTTAATTTTTCTTCTTAATTAAGTTATAAAAAATTACCCACATCTGTTTATTAATTCCACATATTTTTCTTCTTATTTCTCGTTACAGGTGAGTTCTTTACATTCGGAATATTTGAATAAGTTTACATACTTCATCGTATTCTGCTCCACCTCATTAACACTAATCATCACCTGGCCATCATAAGTTATCGCTTCCATTGAACTGATTTGCATATGAATGGCTTTGGGTTGTTGATTGGATACGACGATATGGACCCCATCAGATCAGCAAGTAAAGCATTCGTAAAATTGCTCCGGTTTTTTGTTAAACAAATAACAACCAAAATACTGTGAGATATTGTTCTGATTTGTATTGTCAATATCATCACCTGTTCTTGGAACAAAAAAAGGCAACAAACAGGTGATAATTACTGTCAAAATATATTAGTGTCGTCTTTATCAGGCAATCTGATTCAAAATGAAGATATCGAAAATGAAAAGATTGTAATGATAATGGAGGTAAAAAAATTATATAGGTCACTTAATTATAAATCAATAAGGTATTTTTTCTCACAAACTGATAAAGAATTGTAAAATAACAAACAAATTGAAATATCTATGGATTTTTAGAATTTTTTAAAGAGATAGCCAGCTCCTTTCCTAATGAAAAAAACCTTGGGCTACAGAATTTTATTTAATATTCTTTAGAGGATAGATTTTTTCTAAATAATCTCTTATATAAATTATGTATGCTATATAAATATCTTTGCTATAATTTTTACCGTAGAAATAAACAAAAACAATTTTTGGTCCTTCGACCAATTTTTTATATACAACAGTTTTCAATAGTCAAAAATTTATAAAATTTGATATGTATATTTCACATACAAATATATTTTTTCTGAAATTTGACATTGTCATATATCAAATGTACATTTCATTTTATGGTCCTTCGACCAATTTAACCCAAATGTTTATACAATGTGTTCATAACTATTTTTATTAAATTATTAAAAATATGACCATAAAAACCCTCAAACAATGCTTTATACTGTTAATATGGCACAAAAAATTAATTTTTGCTTTTTGGCCCTTCGACCAAATTTCCCAAAACATCAAAAATATTTTCACTATGAATTTTTATTAAATAAAATATTGTTTTTTGACATATAAACAATTCGCATTAACTTCGAAACTAAGAAATGTGTTAGAATTTATATATTGTCAATATTTGTGAAACATATCATATTTGTTCACATTTATGATGTTTTGGTCCTTCGATCAAGTTTTCATATGGTGTAAATACAATTTCTGTTACTTGATTTAAAATCTCTGTATTTAAATATTATAATTTTTGGTTAGCCAAATTGTTACGCACCAAAAATGTTACGTTTTCACGCTTGTCATTCTTGTCATATTTTTTTAGGTATTAAATTTCATAAATTCCCAAATTCCCAAAATCATTTAAAAGCATTTTCATCATTAATTTTTATTGAATAAAATATTATTTTTAATCAGAAAAAATACAATACATTAGAAACTGCACAAATATCTTTGACCAATTTATTACAATTTTAACATTGCCAAAGAAGCTCAGATATGACATTTGGACCTTCGGCTTAGTTCACATTTTTGATGGTTGGTCCTTCGATCTAGTTTTCATATGTATTGTAAATTTTTTGCGATTGGTTAAAGATTTCACAATGCAATTGCTACATTTGTTCAGGCACATGTCCGCAAAAAATGTTAAGTTTTCATTTTCCTCATATTTTTAATATTATATATAAATATGGTCCTTCGACCAAATTTTGTGAAATTTCCTATAATTTTTTCCTATAATTAAATTATTATTTTTATTATGATAAATAAAACACACAAAATTCCAGAATAATTAAATAAATATTCTTCTAGAAAAAATAAGTTATAATTTTAGCTTTGCAATAAAAAAAAAACATATATGAGATTTGGTCCTTCGACATAGTTCGCATATTTGGTTCTTCGACTTAGTTCGCATAATATAAATTCTGGTAGTTGGTTTGTTAACATTATTTTCCAATATTAGTTTTATTTGGGTCATTAAATTTTATATATCAAATATTTAATCTATCATCCATCAGTCAAATATAATTCCAACATTGCCACATTTATGATATTTGGTCCTTCGATTGTGTTCACATGGTGCAGCATGCATGATAGCCTATTTAAAAGCATTTTCTACCTTCAATATTTCTAAAAACCTACATATATGCTATTTAGTCCTTCGACTTAATTCACATGGTGTAAAAATTCCGTTAGGTCGTTTGTATGCATTCTATTTAAATATTTTTTAAACATAACATTTTAAACATTACATATTTAATTTACCCATTCATCTGATAACAAGTTCTGCAACCTTTGAAGGTCCTAAATATATCTAAAGATTTTAGAGAAAAAAACATTTTCTACAAAATCCCCCTTTTCTTTAATTTTTTTTTATTTCAGTAAATTTTTCCTAAATTCCCCAAACAATTTCAATTATATTTTTATATCATGTATCAATTATTCTAAATTTTATTACTTGTTAATTGTTTAAAATAACTACACATTTTTTAAACTGTAACAAACAATTTTCTGCATTACAATGGGTGCGTTCGTCTGTCCGCGTTGCCAGCAATTCAGTAATAGTGTTCTACCGCTTAATCCGGTAAATGGGGTTTATGGTTAATGCTCCACCTAGAACCGCACCTTTTAATGGCATTTTTGTGTTTGACAAAATGAACGATGAATGAATGAACGAAAAAAACGAAGACAAAAAAATAAAACACAACATCACCCCCAGAGCGAATTGGCATGGAACTGGCTTGCATCGAAGCAAAACTAAGCCAATAAAACAATTTAAACATTTAATTACCTTAAATGGACAAGAAACAAAAATAAATGAATAAACAATTCATTTGTTTTAAATTTAATGATAGGTGATGTCTTTTTCAATACCAGACCAACAAAAAAACAATTAAATAAATAAAATGAAATTTGCATAAAATTACATTTCAACAAAAAAAAAGGTTGGGTAATTTTGCCAGCATTTATTTTAAATGAGGGAGAACGACAAATAAATATGGCTTTTCGTTTATTTAACAAAGGCGTTAAACATGAAATGAGATATCCCAAAAAAAAAATCCCAAATCCCTCAGTTTTTTTTTCTCACCATTCCCATAATTGGGTTAATTAAACGGATGATGAATGTTTGGAAGCTCGCCATGAACTTGCCCCCGTTTTCCATGTCATGCAAAATGGTTATGCTGCCGTCGGGATCCCACCAGAGGCCAAGCAAACAACTTTCTCTCTGTGGCCATCAGTTTGTGTCTCGTTTTTTTATTTTGGATATGAAATGACATTTTGGCTTCCCGATAATTATTTTAACTTGATGTCGTTCGAATTTTTTGTTTGGGCGTTTTGTAATGCAGTCACACCACAACCACCAAGTCAGCCAGCCAGCCATCTAGCCGGCACCTGAATAGAGTTTGCTGAGGCCTGATTGTAGGCCAATGAACAACCTACGCAGCATATTTGTGGTAACAAGATATGCTTGGAAATTTGTTTTTTCTACCAAAAGAGCTGAGAGATGTGTTTAAATTTAAATGGTAAATTTATGAAAAACTAACTTTCATGGGTTATAAACTAATTTATTAATTATTTATCATTAAATGTGCCTTCTCTTTAATATAAAAAGCCACAATTTTTAAAACAGCTTCCATTGCTTTTAGATTGGAGACACAATGGAGCGATGAACTTCCAGTTCTATGGAAATTTTAACTAGAAAAATAGTTTTGAAATTGTTTAGCGCTGCCAACAATCCAGTTTTTTTCTTTAAAACACACCCACACTTTTCTCATAGCAGCAGGTCGCATGTTCGGCCTCTCTACCGCATAGCTCTCTTAGTTGTTATGAGAACTTGAATTTGTAGTTTATTTGAATACAAGGAATTTCGGAAAAATATTTAATATTTATCGCAGTTGTATGAGGAATATACGGCTTCCAAATGAATTGTCGAAGTTTTGCACCATGTAAACTAAGTCGAAGGACCAAATATCAGATATGGATTTTTTAATATTATTTAAAGTATATAAAATTGAATTTTCGTAAAAAGAAATTATAATATTTAGTACTGTCTAACAAACTATCGGAATTGTTCACCTTACGAACTAAAAATACATAGTTTTAATAGTATTGGGAAATTTGGTCGAAGGACCATATTTTTATAAAATAAAATACGTATGGGAATTATGATAAGATGAAGCATGAATATATACAATTTTGCTTGACCGAAATTTATAAAAATCAAATGCTAGAAGTTTAAAACGAACCGCTAGAAATTTTACACCCTTAATGAAAACTAGATCGAAGGACCAAATAGTCATAAATGCTAACTAAGTCGAAGGACCAAATGTCATATACGTTGGTTTTTTGGCAATATGTAAATTCGCAACAATTTCGAATTGGTTACAAATTGTTAATCTCATTTAATACAAAATTTAAAGAAATAACAATCTTAAAAGTTTTGGGAAATTCGTTCGAAGGAACATATTTTTTATAAAATTAAATACATAAGAGAAATATGATAAGGTCAACCAAGAAATTGTAACGTTTTTGTGCGTAACTTTTGGCTCAAAAATAAAAAAATATATAATTAATTACTAAGATTTTAAACCTAGCCGCCAGAAATTGTACCTACACCATATGAAAACTGGATCGAAGGACCAAACATCATAATTGTAAACTAAGTCGAAGGACCAAATATGATATATACAGTTTTTTAGCAATGTTGACATTTTATATAGTTTTGATTTTGTTATAATCTGATTATGTTATTTAAAAATACTTCATTCAATCAAAACTCTTTGGGAAAAAATTGTTTAAAATTTTTAGGAAATTTGATCAAAGAACCATATATTTATAATATGAAATACATGAGTGAAGTATGACATGGTTAAGCATGACATTTATGTGCAAAAATTTGATCAAAATTTTTAAATAATGGACATTTTATTTACACCATATTAAAACTAGATTGAATGACCAAAACATAATAGATGTCATCTAAGTCGAAGGACCAAATATCATATACAAGGTTTTGGCAAGGTGTAAATTTCAACATTCTAAATTCTTTAGGAGGCCTTCAGTAAATTATCTTCTACATTCGGTCTTTTGATGACGTGTATAATAAATTTTTTAGAAGATCTTCTATAGAAAATCTTTGAATGGGTTTCTTTATTTAAAAGATCTGTTAAAGGTATTTCGTCTATATACATGTAAAGTAATCTATGACAACTCTTTTGCAAATCCCTCCTTCCATCTCCTTAGTTAAAGCATCTGTGGCCACAAATGAAATAACATTTCCTTTACCCATTCCATTAAATTGCCAGCTCTCTTCATATCAACAATTTCGTGGCCAAATGGTCAACATAGCAAATGATGTTACATTAAAATAAAAAGCTCATTAAAAACTGGAACAGAAAATACAAGCGGTAAAAATTAAAACAGATTTTCTTAACAAGCTGTATGCAGCAAATTAATAGTTCTTCTCTGAATAGAAAAAAAAAAATACCATCAACGAAATGAGATCTTCTGCTGGAGAAAAAACACGTTCTAAATTGCAATCTTAAATTGCCAATAATAAAGTTGTTTAATGGAAGGTGATTTTAACTAAGACATTTGTGGATGTTTTTGGTGTTTGGTGAATGAATTGGATTAACGATTACTAAGTTAATCGGGTGGTAGATTAAGCTGGGCCTTAAGTGGCCTTAACTTTGTCTAAATTACACACGTAGTTCTTTGATGGTTGTTATGGAGGTTCCTTCAATTTTATGTTGATGTTTTTGTTTAAACTTTAATGAAGCTATAAAAATTGTTTAATGGGATTTATACAATATTTGTGGGAAATATATGATCTGGGATAATGGGTATCTATTTTCATAATTGGTAATCAAAATATCATAGTTTAAATTACCATAAATGAAGCAATTAAACGATAATTTTTTTTTTAATTTTTTGCTAGTGTTGCAAAGCAGACTTCATATAAAATTATTTAATCCTTCTAGCATTCTTATCTTTAAATTTAAGAAATTTAAAATTCCACAGATGGCTAGAAATATTTAAAATTGACGACTAATTTCTTCGTGATTTGTAAACAAATAAGTTTGGTCTTTCGACCTTAGAAGTGGTTCGCTGACCTTTGATTTGGTCCTTCGATTTGTTATTTTTATAGCTAACAAAATAAGATGAAATATTTGATAAAGACGACTACTTTCTTTAGGATTTGTAAAGAAAGAGCTTTAGTCCTTCGACCTTTGATTTGGTCCTTCGACCTTTGATTTGGTCCTTCAACCATTGGATTATTGCAAAATAAAAATATCACTTCTTTCTAATAATAGAAATCAGAATAAATCAATTAGATGATATAAAACCCATTTTCTTTTAAGAGTTGCATTCAGATTTCATATTAAATTATATGGTCCTTCGATCTCATTTATGTATACATTATTTTTTTAACTTGTAAAAATGTTAAAAACACAAATGCCTAGAAATGTTTTAGTTTGGCGTATATATTTTTCCTCGTAATTTGTAAACAAATAGCATTGGTCCTTCGGCCTTTGATTTGGTCCTTCGATCTTCGATTTAGATCGAAGAACTATAGCTAACAAAATAAGAAAAAAAATTATATGGACGACTACTTTCTTCAGGATTTGTGAACTAATAGCTGTGTTGTTTCGCTTCTCGGTTTGGTCCCTTGACCTAGGATTTGGTCTTTAGATATGGTCCTTCAACCATAGTCCTATGATATTTGTTCTGTCTAATAACACACAACTCCAATTCATTTTCCATGCCACACACAGGCAGGCAGATCTCCAATTTTCTTATTTCATTACATTACATGTTGGGCGCCAAAGTTCAAATTTACTTTAACTTTTCCTCGTCGCTCATCATCATCAAGTTTTATTTGATTGAATAATTGTTTTTTTTTAAGTTTATACGATTTTGACATTTCTAAACAAACTCCTCAAATAGGGGGCATGCATGCAACTGTGTGAGCATAAACACACATGTGTACATAAATAAATTCATCTAAACATTCACCTTTCTTCGGATCTTTTCATCATTGTTGCCACCACCATGGAGTTTTAGTTGAACGTTTTTTTTACGCTGATGATTTTTTTTTCTTCTTTTTTACTGTCGACAAGTTTACAGTTTATTTGAGCTTTTATTTGTTTTGTTGATGATAGTTGGTGCAGACGGAGTGGGGGAGAGATCGGAGTGCATGAGTGATGAGATAAAACGTCAAATGCACTAGACAAAATGAAAAGAAAAATGGAATGACTTTTACTAAGGCAATGTCTAAGAGAAAGAGGAAGACAGTGGTTTGGTAAGAAATACATATATTTATATCAAAAAAAGGTAGGGAGTAGTAAAATGAGGAAGGTATTTGGAACATATCAAAAATGTCCGAAAAATTACTCTTTGATAACATTTTAAAGAAATTTAATATACTGAAAAATATTTCAGAGGTCGAAGGACCAAATACATACTTAAATTTATCTATATAAATAGAATATATTCTAATAAAGACCTATTAACTTGTGTTTTTAAACGATATATAATCTGAATGGTCGAAGGACCAAAAATATTTACCTTCACCGTAATTGTAATTGCTTAGGAGAGTATGTTTTACCTAATTACTAAGCGAGATATGATCTGCATGGCATTATACTTCTTTTCAATAATATACTTCTTTGTAGCAAATATTTGTTGCTGAGCAGAAAACTTTTCAGAATAACTGCAATAAAATAAGTTTCATAGAAATGTACGTCAGAGGACCAAAACTTAGAGATCGAAGATCCCTAGATTTTCTTCTCCACTGTAAATATTTAGCCCAAAATCCAAATAAATTTTATAATTTAGAACAGAAGACTTTTCACAATAGCTTTGAAAATGTGTCTCATATTAATGCAGGTCGAAGGACCAAAAGATGAGAGGCCGAAGGGCCAATAAATTCAGCTTCATTGTAAATATATGAGCTAAAAACCAATACATTTTACTGCATTCGAGCTTTTCGACTTTTGAAAATAACTGCATTAAATATACACTATATTCTTCATGGAAGGACCAAAAATCAGTGGTCGAAGAATCAATTAATTTTCTTCTCCATTTTAAATATCCTTTATCGATTTCGAGCAGCAGAACTTTCAGAACAACTCTACAGAATGTATTAATACAAGTCGAAGGACCAAAAATGAGAGGCCGAATGACCAATAAATTGCAAATAATTCGCGCAAAAGACTTTTCAGAACAACTGAAAACATTTGTTTATATATGTATTCACTTCAAAGGACCAAAAATCAGAGGTCAAAATGTCAATAACTTTTCATTTTTAATGCAAATAGCTGAGTCTGAAATACCAATGAAATTAATAATTTCCGATCAGAATACTTTTCAAGGCAACTGTATTACATTTTATACCAATTAATGACACGTTGAAGAACCAAATGTGAGAGGTAAAGGTAGTAATAAATGTTCTACTTCGTTACAAATTTGGGGCCAAAATGCCAAAAAAAATTTTTTCAAACAGAAGACTTTTCTGAATAACTTAAAAAAATGTTCTCTCATACGTCGAAGGACCACAAACTAGAGGTCGAAGGCAAATAAAATTTATAATTTTGGAATAAACGACATAAATTACATTTGCACCATATTGCCATATGCTACGTCGAAGGACCAAAAATGAGAGGTTATGAACCAAATATTTATATTTTTAATATTATCCGAGCATACGACTTTAAAATAATTAGATTATTTTTCACAATTAATATTAGGACAGCTGTGGGTCGATTCACTATCAAAATTAAACAATTCTCAAATCGATAAAATATTATAACGACAAAATAAACAATATTTTAATTCTATAACAGCTTTTAACAACAATTGTTAAAAATGTTAATAAACAACACGAAAAAATTCCAAATATTCCAAATTCCAAATATTCTTCAATATTGAACATGCCTTGTTTTGTTCAAAATTTGTATGTATGTTGTTTTCAAAATGTTTCAAAATAAAAGTTTTTGAAAGTTTATAGACAATTTGTCTACATTTTTACAGAATAACATGTTCGTTACTGCAAACGATTTTATGTGTAGACAAAATTGTCGATTGTCGGATCGTTATAAGTTACTGAATCGACCTACTGAAGAAATGTTACAGATGTCAAAAATGCACAATTTCAATTGAATGATTTCAAACCCATTGATAAGAACATGGAAAACTGCCTCGAAGGACCAAATATCAAAGCTTTTTTTAACAAAGGGAAAATAGACAAATTTGCATGTTACTGAAAACTAAGTCGAAGGACCAAATATCATAAATTCAGTTTGAGTAGTCTTGAAGGTATATTTAGGTCGTAGGACCAAATATCATAGCTTGTTTTTGATATTGGTTAAAGGAGTTTTTAGTTTCAAATTATTTATTTGGAAAATAAGTCGAAGGACACATTTTTTTACAAATAATAATTTTGGGAAAACTGGTCGAAATACCATTTAAGAAAAATACGACGGAGTCAAGTTTACTATATCTGAAGAACTTCCCATTTTCATTAACATTATTCTCCTTTTTGTACCAATGTCTTACAGTCGTGTTTTAATATCATTTATAGCTGTATTTTTTCTTCAATTTGTTCAGTATTTTTATTTTGAATTTCTATTTATCTTTGGGAAGTCATTTAAAATATAAGAGGAGGAGGAGAGATATATATTTGTAGAAAAAATACCAACCAAGAGGAAAAACGAAAAAACTTAAATTAAAACTTATCAACAGTGAGGAAAAAAACCGGGCCTCGTGCTGTATGTCAAGCAGCGACTTTTATACACCTGATGATAATTGTTGAGCTGCTGCAATTATCGCTGGGGTGTTTATATGTGTGTATACATCTTTCAGTATGTATGTTTATTGGTTGGTTGTGCCCCTCATGCCGACCCATAATACTTCACGTTATCAGGAGAGTAATGCAGTTGCTGCTGCACTCTAAGGCGGCGACAGGCTGGTTGGGTGGTGATGACTCGTGTGGTGGCGGTACTGCTGCGGCCTGGTGATGATGGCAAAAGTTATAAAATAAATGCTGTTGTTGTGTAGTTTTTTGTGTTCAAGTAAACAAAGGCAAAGTTTTGGCCCCCTTTTTGATGAGTCTATGGCATATCTGTATCTAAATGGTTGGTTTTTATTTTCCGTTTTTGTTTCAAACAACCAAAATACACGAACATATATTTTTTGTCAGTCAGTCGGTTCAGTGGATGGTTGGTTGGGTTGCTTGATAACGCCTTGAAGCACAATTCTTGCATATCACACTAAACGCCCCCAAAATAACAACAAATTGTGGAGTACAACAAGAGCAACAACAAAAAGCAACTGCACATTAATGTAATTCACAAAACTCTTGATGTAAAAAAAAAAACACCACTGCTGCCGGCAGGCTGCCTAGCCGACTGACTGATGATTCAGATTATAATGTAGTGGCGTGGCCAACAAGTTGCAGTATTTAGATGGATCCATAGCATAGATATGTATGTATGCATGCCCCTGAAAGAGATGCATGGGGGGTTTGAGGTTGTGTGAAGACTTATTATGGGTTTGAAGAGCAAAGTAGAGGAGTTTCTTTTTTTTTTTTTTTTTTTTTTTTTTTTTTTTTTTTTTTTTTTTTTTTTTTTTTGGCTTCTTTGTTAATTTGAAGTTGTTTTTTCTTAAGTTTACCCTTGGCAAAGTATTTTTTGACGGACTAACAGCAACAACATTAACAAATGTTACAGTATCATAGTGTTTTGTTGCATCGCTGCACATTTAATTTGTTGTTCATAATCTTTTAAGCGTGTGCCATTAACAAAACTGCGTTTAGCTTTGTTTAAATTAAATATAGCGTTTGAATTAAGTGGAGGAGTGGGGGGAATTGGAAGGGGAAAGAGGAATGAGAAGGAGGGAAAGGTAAATCAAACAAAGAAGAAATATTACAAAGGGAATAGACAGTGTTGCTGTATTGGATTTGTAGATGAAGAAAAATTAGTGGCATTTTTTATTCATTAGAAATTTTCCATCACAAAAAAATTAATAAGAAATCTTCAAAGTACTTAATGAAAAATAATATATTAAAATATAATTAAATTACAAATATAAAAATTTTAAAATATCAAATTGCAAACTTGGTCGAAGGACCAAATATTTGAAAATTAATATAAAGAAAGAAAAAATTTAAAATACGCGTAAAATAAAATTGCAGCCGAAAGACCGATTTTATATTACTTGTAGTTTTTATTACATTTCAAAAAAAGACAAAAAGTTCATTTTTAATATGTCAACGGACCAATTTGGAGGTCGAAGGACCAAAATAATTGTTATAATTCTAATAATATTATTATTTTTTGTGAATATTTAATTTAAATTTATCGATCGATAATTTATTAGATTAAAAATATATATATATTATAAAATTTCAAATTGAAAAACAAAAATTGAAACATATTAGAAAAAATTGGCCGAAGGACCAAATACAGAAAAATTTTAAATATGGAATGGAATATAAATATAAAAAATTACATAAAAAGGACCAAAATAGTGGTCGAAGGACCAAAAAATTATTAGTTTATTTATTTAATATTTCAAAATAAGAACAAAATTGCCCCCTATGATTATTAAGTCAAAAGACCAAATTGGAGGTCGAAGGACCAACGTAATTATTTATTTTTTTTTAATTTGAGATGATCGACAATGACGACCAACAATTATATTTGAAAATCAGAGGTTAAGGGTTTCAAAAAAAATCCAATTGGCCCAACAATTATAGTTGAGGTCGAAGGACCAAAATTATTATTATTTTTTTAGTATTAGTTGACCTTAATAATGAACAAAAAAATATATAAAAATCGAAGGCCAAGAGTTTCAAAATACAAATTGCCCCTTATGATTACTAGGTCAAACGACAAATATAGAGCTCGAAGGACCAAAATTATTATTATTGTTATTAAAAATTCTCTTTAGAATACCAGATCAGAGGATGAAATTGTAGTTCGAAAAGCTGTAATTCAAATATTCAAAAAGATATATTTTTATTACTATTTCAAAGGAATTGAAGAATTTATTACTATTTCGAAGGACCGGCATAAAATTAAAGGCGATGGGTTTAAATAATTTAAAAATGTATGTTTATTACAAGGTCAAAGGATTAAACTCACACACCGCAAATGAATTTAAATTCGAATAATTCTTCCGGTTATTATTCGAATTAGAATTATACTCTTTATGAATACTAGGTCGAAGGACCAAAATGAGCTTAATTAAAACATGGTCCATCAAGTCCTCCAAATACATTTTTTTTTTCATTTATAAAAAATTGATATATTTTAATAACATATTTTTGCTGACTACTGGCCTTTTTCTCTTTATAAAAACTATATCGAAGGACCAAAAAAAAAGACTTCGAGAAAAAAACAACATAAAAAGTTAATTGAAGGACCAAATAATAGTTATTCCATTATTCATGGAATATAACGAACAATTATGAATTAAAAGTCTTAAGAATCGTTCTTCGACCTTTTCGAAGAAGAATTTCTTTTTTAAGTCTAACATATTGAGGCGTAGGACATTAATCGAAAGGCCAAAATTAAATGAGATCGAAGGACCAACCATTTACGGTATGTCGATTTCCATAGAAAAAATTAATTTGAATTTTTGAAGAACTACAGAAAAATGTCTATTATGAAAATTAGATCGAAGGACCAAAATTAAGTGTGATCGAATGACCAACATTTTATTTTTTTCTGGTTTCCGTTTATCGATTTAAATGCCTATACAAATACCATATTTGAAAAGATGGATTTCCAAAGAATTGCAAGAAATTTTCCATTATGAAAACTAGATCGAAAGACCACATATTCATAGAGCCAATAATTTTCGGACATTTTCAATAGGTCGAAGGACTAAATAATCGAAGTGACATATTTGCAGGAAAAAATACAAGTAAACGGAATTGGTAACCTTTTTTCTTATCTACTTTCAACTAAGCAATCATAATTTTCATTTCCCCTTCCTCTTTACATTTCTATCCCCCGATTTAAAAAATATTCAACGATTTGCATTTTCTTACAAAAACTCACATGCTGGTAGCTTACTCCCCGGTTATATTCAGTGGTTACTTCACTTGAAATGAATTTCAAGGTACATACATACGTATATCTAACAATTTTTCTGAACATGATTATAATTTTAGTTGGCATTATGCACATTTTGTGCTCTATGTTAAATAAACATTTTAATGTATATACTTTTTAGTAAAGAAGAAAAAAGCAAACAAAAAAGAAAGTAATAATATTGTAGTATAGTTGTTATTTTAAATGCATATAATCTTTGTTGTATGTAAAGCCAGCTTATCAGTGTAAAGTAAGCGAGTGACTGGCTGCCGGGCAGGTTAAGCTTTGCTGGTTATGGAAGAAGTCTGTCTATCTGTGAGATGAGTTTTGTTTTCGAAAAGAGAAACATATTTAAAATACACTGAACTGCAAATATTAATTTTGTTTTAAACAGTAAGGTTAAGACAACACGAACTCCAAACATTATAATGTGGAAAACACAAATGTGTACTTACCTCTGAATTAATTCAAATCACTGTAAAAGATATAAAAAAATTAAAATCAATAATTAGAAAACTGAAACACATATATACAGAAGTCCAATACATAATATAGAATTATGGTCAATAATTGTACGCAACGAATTTTCGAAGGACCATTTAAGTAAACAGTGTGCTAATCGAAGGACCAAATCTACAATATGACAAAACCGTAAATATTTATGTGATGTTTAATTGTTTTGCCTTCTAGAACGGAATGTTATTAAATATGAAATATACATCCAATATTTGTATATACAGTGACTGAATTTCATGATTGAAGGACCATTTTCAGAAACAATGAGTTGATCAACAATATGAACAAAACATTATATGAAAAATGTAGTTGATATTGAATTTTTTGCATATTTTACATTAGAGAACAATTACAAATGAAATATAGGTAATATAGATGTACAATGTCTCAGCTTCATGCTCGAAGGACCATTTACTAAACAATGTGCTAATCGAAGGACCAAATCTAAAATATGATAAAACACGATAGTAAATATTTGAGAGATATTAATGCTTAATTGTTATACCTCATAGAATATAAAAAAATTAAATATCTAATGAAATAATTTATAAATCATAGGATGCAGAAAAATTCAAATCGAAGGACCAAATTTGTTTATTTATATTATCATGCCACATAGCTAAGCACTACATACTCTTAGGCAATTTTCTAATTTTTTAGCTTTTGGCCCAGTGTAATTTTTTCAGTTAAATACACACCGTTTTGTTTTTTTGCATTTGTTTTTCACAGTCTTCTATCGCGTGAAAAGGCATTATTACAAGGTTATGTTTTTTTTCATATTTACTTCCAAGTAGTAGTTTTTTCTGTGTTTTGTTATTGTTTTTGTCTAGAAGGCATTTATACTTTTTTATTTCTTTGTCATGTAATTTGTATGAATCATATTTTTAATAAAAATATAAAAATACTTTACAAATCATGGTAATAAACAACTAAAACACAACTGTAAGATGCAAATTACTGCGAACTGTTATAATCGTGATGATGTTTTTTTTTTTCTTTCTTTGGATTTTCATGAAATTCATTTTGAAAAAAAAAAAAACAAAAATTATTGTAGTGCAAGGAGAGAAGTGTGGAACAAAACTAGAAAGAATACTTACAGTTTTATACTGAAAAATATATAAAGAGGCTGATTACGTCGGTAAATATAATACATCACCCTACCATATATATATATATATATACCTATTCAATAATACCCCCACATTGGGTGTCATTTTTCATAAAATAAAACATAAAAAACATAGAAATATTGAGGATGAATGATGAAACTCCCATGTTGCGTTGGGCGCCCCATTCATTAAAATAACAAAATATTGCCAATCTTTCTCAATTCCTTCAAATAATGGAAAGGAACGTGGAATAGCCCTGTAAAGCACATTTTGTACAAAAGGTAAAGTCAAAAATAGGAAATTTTTTTCTAAATGTTCCACGTTGGGCGCCAAATTCAAAATACAAAAAAATACAACAAGATCAAAACTAGAAAGACCACTTACTGTTTTAAAGTGGAAACTTAATGAAGGGGAAGATTGTGTCGATAAATAATACTACCACATTCTACAATATTCATAGATTTACCTATTCAATGATCTCCACGTTGGGCGCCATTTCTTATAAATAATACTACAACATTCTACAATATTCATAAATATACCTATTCAATGATCCCCACGTTGGGCGCCATTTCTGATAAAATACGAAAATTAATTCAACTCTTTGAAAACACTTTAAAATAAAAAAACACATTTAGTTGATTTATTAATCGAACTAGCAGATATTTCCAGTGGTATGGGAAACAGAATTTTTGTGATCTACATTGGGCGCCAATTGTTAAAGATGTCATAAATAGTTGTTAAGGTATAACTCTAATTTGAACCATGAGTAAGTTGGTGTTATATGCCTTTAATAATTGGCGCCCAACGTGGGCCACACAAAAATATTTTTAAATATATATATTGAAATTTCAATGAAAAATGCATTCGATTTGTTAACAAATAATCTAGGAATGAAATATAAATGGCGCCGAACATGCACCTTAATATATGTGTATAATATTTTATAATCTCATTTAAAATAATTTATTTTATTTTGTTATTTTTTTTTTTGTTTCTAAATATCCTTGAAAAAGATTGCTACCTTGATCTTGTGGCAATATTTCTTGGCATCATTTCGAAATATACATGATATGAAAATGTTTAAAATAATTACATTATCTCTTCAAATACCTAAAGAACATGCGTCTAGATAACTGAACTGAGGTCGAAGAACTTTAAATGTTTGTTTGACTGGCAGCGACCCAAATCTCTTACATTTGGAAAAAGCCCATGAGTTGTTTAGAGAAAAACTAGATATTATTTGAAATGCTATTTTAGATAAACAAGAACACGACAACAGCATACACATGTATCCGGATATATGCAGGGGAAACAAATTAATATTTGTAAACAAAATAATAAATATTTTGATACGATTTCCAATTTTCTTTTTTTCATTTCGCACAAAAGTGAAATTCCCATTCATTATTTTAAATCGCATCGTTCGTTTTATTTTTTAATTCTTTTAAGGATTAACACTTAATCTTGTATTTAATTTATTTTTAATTCTCACATTTATTTATTTTTTGTTTCAAATTAATTATCTGACTTTTATTTGGCAAAATGTAATTAATTAATATGTCACATTTTGAAATATTTAATTTGTATTTTATTTCGGATTATATTTCATATCCAACAAAAATAAATAAATCTTTATCTTAGTGAATGTCTCATGTCCAATGATATATATATTTTTAGGTGATTAATTTGAAACTTTGTTGCGGTTATCTGTTGATTTTATCAAAAAAAAAAAAAATAAATAAAATCTAAAGGCATCATGTTCCGTTAACTAAAAATGTAAACACCTACATTTAATTCGATCTGCAAGAATTTCGCAAATAAAACAAATTTGTAAACCGAACATATCGCGAACTTCTCTAATTAAACATGAGAAGCAGGGAAACGTGTTTCGGTTTTTTTTTTTTGGTTTGGTTGAAAATAAAGTTTGGAATGTCTGTTGCGATTTTGTTTGGAAGATAAGTTGCAACCTTCTCTCGGTGTAAACAAACTGCAACATTGTTGATTATTCAGCTTTTAAAATTAACATGGGATTTGTTTTGTGTGGTTTTTTCCCAAAACGAAAATGTGTTGGCGTTAATTGAGGAATTTTTGGAATTCGTGAAGTGAAGTGTTTTTTATTTTACAAATTTATGTGGAGGAGGATTCTGTTCAAAGGTTGTAAGGTATAGTCAAACATGTTTGAAGAGAACTATTAATACAACTATTTCAATAAACCAGAACCTATACTAATCACACGAACAAAAAGCTTTATATTTCAATTTCACCATAAAGTTGTCTATGTTTCACGTTGGGCGCCATATTAATTAATATAAAATAATAGACACTTTTTAGGTATTATATTTAAATCATATTATTTAACGCTCAATTTCGAAACATTTTTATTACTGGTAAAATAAAAACATATTTTTTTAAATATATTCATCGGAATCGCCGAAATTATGGTGTGACCCACATTGGGCGCCAATTGTGAAATGTTTAAATATCCACTTGAAGATAATGAGTCTTTAGTTTGGACGAATTTCAATGGTCATTTATCCTGTTATTATGATATAGAAATTCCAAACCACATATTGGGCGCCACATTTAATATAATTAAAAATAATCACGTTTTTAAGTATTTGTATTAGAATTGAAAAATTCAACGAAATCACAATTAATGGGCTCACGTTGTTTAGAAGTTCCCATACTTTTTAAAAATATTTAAATGTGCATTAATTTTATTTATATTGATTCTAACGCCCCAAATTGGGCGCCGCCATATGATTATTCTGACAGGCAAATCTACAAAAAAAACTTAATTTTTAAAAATGCCTATTTTTAACAAGAGTAGAAAATATAAACAGGCAAAAGCACGATATTTTCATCTAATATATATATATATATATATATTTTTTTTTAATTTAAATAATATTTTTCCAATATCCCATGTTGGGCGCAAATTAATTTAATATATAAATTTGCTTAATAATTTCGATATTATGGGATTAACTTCAACCCACTTGAAAAATACTTCTCAAAAATTCACGCAACTTAAGAAAGATTTCAAAAAATACTCTGGATTTTTAAAAGGAGAGAATTTTTAAAGGAGAGGAGGACTAGAACCAATATGAATTTTTAAAAAAATATTTTTTAAAATCCGTTTTTTTAAAAAGTCAATTTCTTAAAAAGTTTTTTTTTTCTAAGTGTTCAATTTATTCACCAAACTAACTACGCATGGGTGTGTGCATTTTGAGTTACTTGGGTGTTGGATGGTGTTAGTGTCGCGTCTCATGGCTGCCAATACTGCGCCTTAGGCAAATTCAAAATTTCGCAACATGGTAGTGTTGTTAAAGATTTTTGTGTGTTTTTTTTTTTTAATTTGAAAACTAATCAAAAACAGATGTAAAAACAAGATATGAGGGCTATTTTGACCAGAGTGAAAAAAGAAACAAGATTGAAATCAAGTGAAGTGACTGAGTGGTTGGTTGAATGGTTAGTTAGCTGCAAGACAAGTACCACCAAAGATTGTCAGTCAGTCATTCACTACAGCCAATAGGCCATGTAAACGGAAATTGATGCATCTCTTTTGCTGTCGTTTTTCGGTGAGACGACATTCAACATAAAAATCGATTTGTAACTTGATGATGGAATAGCAGATAGTACCTAGCGAACAAACCAAGGAGAAACTGTAATATTTAAATTTCAGATTGTTTTTGTGAAGGAAAAAATAAATCCCACGTTCTCTCTGTGGCCATGGAAAATTGTGTGCATAAATCTGTTTTGATTTGAGTTTTGTGGTGAGATGTTTTTCTTTTTTTCTTCCTATTTCCAACTGGCAAATGCGTTATGCTGATTTTTTTCCATGTTTTTAATGCTACGCCAACATTCAATGCCATAACTCGGCACACATCCATCCATCTATCTATCCGCCGACATTTGTAAATATATATAGCTTTTCAGTTCCTTTATTGGTTAACAGCTAACGGTATAAAATATTTATTTCAGTTTTTCCTTTTCTTGTGTTAAAGGAAACTTTAGTTGTTTTCTTTTTGCGGTTTTTGAGTTTTCCCCAAGAAATAAAAATAAAAAAGTAAACCCATAACCACCAACTCCAGATGTCGATTTTTGTTGTTGTTACCACAGAAATGATGCCATTTCATCCGAAAACGAGTTCAGTTACATTTTCGCCAAAACGTATTTTTATGTTATTGTTGTTTTTTTATTTGTTATGGGTGTAGGGGTTTTACTGAGTTTCTCTTCTCCATTTAATATAGTGAGGGCAGATGATTTCCAACTCTCTGTATTAAATGAATTTTAAAGTTTTTCATTTATTAGAGTGTAATGGACGAACAATAACCAGAGAACCATAATGAATAATTTCAAATGGCCCCCAACTTGGGAACTCAATTTTTATACCCTACACAAATATGTTGTCAGGGTATTATAGCTTTGTGCAGTCCCAAAAGTTTGTAACGCCGCGAAATATTGGTCCTTGACATATCATATCTCGACTAGCTGAGTCGATCTAGACATGTGTGTCCTTCCGTCCGTCTGTCCATTATAATTTGTAAACACGATACAGGCCACATTTATGGACCAAACTTCACGAAATTTTGCATGTAGGATAGGTTCTGGCCAATGAAGACCCCTATTGTTTTTGGTAAAGATCGGTTAATAATTAGGGGGTGAAATGGACGGTTTTTCTGGTTGCTCCAGAGGCCGCAATTATAGCCCGAAAATAGAAATTTTACATGGAGAAGGGGATCGGACCGAAGAACAAGCATGTCCATTTTGACAAAGATCGGTCAATATTTAACGGGTCAAATGGATCCCGACTTTTGTGTGAAAAATTACAAAAGTGGTTTTCTTTGACATATATATTTACTCCTGAAGGACATAGACCCGAAAAGTTGTTGGTACATCCAATGGCAGTGGTTGACCTTTAAATTGATACCAATTATATTACCGTATGTACTTGGATGTTGGAGTTACATTTAAATATTTACAGGTGCTTACGTATTCACATATTATTTAGTAACCCATTACCACACTGGAGGTCGGAAATATAGCGCTGATCGCTTTAAAATTTTCCATGAGGTTCCAGTTATGATCAATAATAATTTTGGGTTGAAGTGGACCGAAAACTTATTTTTTGTGTTTTTTGGAGTTGGTATATATGCCACAATTATAAGCCGAACATCACAACACAGCCCACGGCCAAAAGAATCTGGACAATTATAGAAGGGCTGTACTGAATATTAGAAATATTTTGAAATATCAAAAATATTCCCCAGGTTCGGAATAAACATCCGGAGAAAGTTAGAGTTCCATGGTAGTTGTGTAGGGTAACGTATGTTCGGCCCCGACCGACTATACTGCTCCGTTCACTGGTTATAAGATATCTAAGAGACTATTAGAATTTAAATTATTGCTCTGAGATTTGGTTTTAAAACATCGACGTCTTTAAAAGAATATATGCAAAATGTTTTAAAATCTCCATAATCCACGCCTTTGTTATGTCCTCAAAAAATATTTTTTAAAAAGTCCACGCCTTTGTTAAGTCCTCAAAAAATATTTTTTAAAAACTCCACGCCTTTGTTAAGACCTAAAAAAATATTTTTTAAAAACTTCACGCCTTTGATAAGTCTTCAAAAAATATTTTTTAAAAAATCCACGCCTTAGTCTCATTCTGACTTCTAGATTCCTCGAAAAAAATGTTTTTATTGAAAAAATATCTTTTTTATTTTCTTGATTTTTTAATCATTTTTTTTTATTTTTTTATAATATTTAATTATTATATTAATTATATATAACTCCCCCTTTGTTTAAAATTAATTGAGCTGATTATCGTAGACAATGGCAAATAACCTCAATTATAATAAAAATTTAATAAGCAGAAAACAATAGAGAATACAAAATAACAATAAAACAAAAAAGCAAATCACTGAATATTGATTTATTCAAAAAACTGATTGACAAATTGTTTTCCCATTCCCGCCATCATGTCACCCCTTCCTCTATGCCACACAAAAAACCTGCATCTAAATTATACTACAGCACTCCTCAAAACACATGTATACACACTGTATCTAAATATAAAAAAATCGAACAAAAACAATTTCTGATTTTCAAGATCTTTTGTCGGAAATTAGAAGAGAAAACAACAACAATAACAACCATCTCAATCAATAACAGTTTATTTTTGTTTATATTTTCTCGATTTTCAATTAGAAACTTATTGTGCAGCTACAAAAAACTTTGTATCATAAGTATGCCACTTTAGATACGACAAAAAATCGAAATATATTTATAGACTAGAAGAAGAAAAAAATAGATATTTACTCTCAAAACTCATATAATTTCTTCTTATTTTGTCTTACAACCCCGATTTCCGATCAAACCATCACAGATGACCCGCCAGCCAACATCAGGCATCAACCAAATCAATTGCTTGCCAAATGAACTCAATATGAAATTGAGACAATCAAATATCAAAGCTTTGACTTCAGTCTATTGTGTAGTCGACGAACGAACGAACGCCCGCACGCCCATAATCGATACGATTTTCCTCTGAATGCGGTCATAAAGAAGGCCAGGCGGGAAGAGGAGGAGGGTAGAGTCAGTCAATCAGCATCATAGAGGAGGAAATAACAACATGTCTCCGAACAAAGTTAAATTGCAACCACAGACATGTTGGTGCCATAGATTGATTGTCGTCAATGACAATGTGGGGAGCAGCAAGACAAAAAAAATAAAACAGAAACAGAAAAAAGTCGTCAAGAAAAAAATAACAACAAAGCAAAATAGAAAAAAAAACGCCAACTCGTTCATGATGATGATTATAATAGGCAAAAAAATGTTAAGCGGGTGTTTTGTTGTCATTCCATTTCCCGCTTAAAAAGGAGAAACTTTAGCAAACGTTTTTATTTTATTGTTTCCAAAAAAAAATCCGACTCAACACAATACCACAAATAACATGCATTATAATATTCCAAAAACAACAACAATACCACCAAACACATCACACACACATTATAGACAACACAAAAAACGTGTTGACAAGCGTGTTGTTACGACTATTTGGTTGGCATCTCTCGAACGTTTAAATTGCACTCCGGTTGCATTTCAAGATGTGTTTATGGACTGGCGGGTTGTCCACCAGAGATCTGAGCATCACTTCATGTTGGCATCGTCTCCTCCCACGCCTGCCAGCCTAACCACTTAGGCGGCTTTGTGTGCGCTCTCGCTTAACTACTGATTAACTTTTGCGCAAACTTGTCGTCATCGTCGTCGCCAGTCAAGCTCAGCGTTATTTGATAGTTCGTTTTTTTTCGAATTCCGTAAATGGCAATTTTTTTTCTAAACTACAAAAAACAGTTTGAATGGAGGGAGGTCTAAGAAGATAGGAAAAATATTTTTTAAAAAATCCAGGATCTTGTTAAAACTTTTAATTTTGTGCAAATCGAAAGTTATGTAGGGACTTTGGTGCACCATTTACATAAACGAAACTGTATATGGGAGCTATATCTGAATCTGGGCCTATATTCTCGAAATATATATAGGGACTTTGGTGCCCCATTTACCTTAAATCGGACGAAAATATATATGGGAGCTGTATCTAAAATCTGGACCGATTTTCACGAAGTTTTGCAGACATCACTCTACGCTCAATTCATTACGCTGTGCCAAATTTCGTGCAAATCGAAAGAGATATAGGGACTTTGGTGCACCATTTACATCAAATCGGACGAAAATATATATGGGAGCTATATCTAAATCTTGACCGATTTTCGCGAAACTTGGCAGATATAACTCTAGGCTCAATATAGTACCTTATGCTAAATTTCGTGCAAATCGAAAGATATATAGGGACTTTGGTGCACCATTTACATCAAATCGGACGATAATATATATTGGAGCTATATCTAAATCTGAACCGATTTTCACGAAACTTGGCAGATATAATTTTAGGCTCAATTCAGTACGTTGTGCCAAATTTCGTGCAAATCGAAAGATATATATGGAACTTTGGAACACCATTTTCTTTAAATCGGACGAAACTATATATGGGAGCTATATCTAAATCTGGACCGATTTTCACGAAACTTGGCAGACATAATTTTAGGCTCAATTCAGTACGTTATACCAAATTTCGTGCAAATCGAATGATTTTTTTTAAAAAATCGGCACCTCTCTGTTATATCAAATATTTTTTTTTACCCCTCCTCCTTTAAAATTCAAATACGTCGATTTCCAAGAGAACAATACCTTGCCATAATGACATTTAATGTGGTAACTAACAACTCTTTAACTGCACATTTTATTATTTTTTTTATTCTGCTTGTGACATACACAAGCATGGTTCAAAAGAAAATGTGCAATATTAGACTATTTGGTTTTGTAGCCTACACTAAGGAGTCTTAGGTGAAATTTGAAGGCCCTTTTTGGAATTACAAATAAGTAGTGGTGGTAGTTCTTGAGTAGTAACTTCTTTTGCAATCATGTCATTTTCATGTTGAAGATTTCCTGTCATAAAATTTTATTTTAATTTCATTTTTATATAGTGTGTTTATTACTCCGCTACACCACCTCCCCTTGTGAGGAAGCAGTGGTAATGCCTTAGTAAGGAATTTTATGGTTTTTCGGAATGTGCTATTTTGTGGTTATGTTTATGAAGATTATGTCGCGATTATTGTTAAAACGTGTTGTTATTCCTTGTCACATGTCCGAACCTTCATTTATTGCAACTTGAATGAAAGTGTTTTGTTGGCAATCATTTCTTGGGAATATAGTAATAGTAGGAGCCTACTTGAAGTGACAAGGGTTGGGGGTAAAGCTGTGCAGTGGGAAAATGTTATATATGAAAAAATATTGAAATCGAAATTTTAATTAGAAATGCTTGGATTTCTAATAAGTGGTTGTGGGTTGGAGTTCAAAATTAACTCAACCCGTTCTAATTAGAATCTTATATATACTCTCATTTTAAATTTTTGTTTCATATTATTATTATTCAAAAACCTTAAGATTTAGTTTTAAATGAACACTTGGCCATTTGTTCCATGGATTTTAAATGATATTCTCTCCAATGAACTCCTACACCATTGCATCTCATTTAAGCATGTCATGAGAAACTAAGCAAAAAAAAAAACATGAAACCAGTCAATAATGTTCCTTTACAACTTTATGGTAATGTGGCTAATGATCTGGGCACGATTTATATTGCAAATACACTGAGAGAAAAACTATAAAAAAGGGAAAATTAAAGGGAAACTTTATGATGAATAAAATAAAACTTTATGAGATTTGTAACATTTTTTTTAATATATTGTTTTTAAATAAGATTTTAGATTTTTTGGAACTATTTTTATACCCTTCACCACACTGTGGTACAGGGTGTTATGTCTTTGTGCATATGTTTGTAACAGGCAAAAGGAATCGAGATATACCCAAGGTTCCTTTTGAGAATACGCATAGAATCACTTTCTGAGTCGATTTACACATGTCTGTCAGACCGTCCGACCGTCCATGTATTTTTGTTAACAAAGTATAGGTCGCATTTGTGATCCGATTTGGTTCAGATTTAGATATAGCTCCCATATATAGTTTCGTCCGATTTAAGGTAAATGGGGCACCAAAGTCCCTGTATATATTTCGATTTGCACGAAATTTGGCACGGAGTACTGAATTAGATCCAGAATGATGTGTACCAAGTTTCTTGAAAATCGGTTCAAATTTAGATATAGCTCCCATATATATTTTCGCCCGATTTAATGTAGATGGTGTATCAAAGTCCCTATATATCTTACGATTTGCACGAAATTTGATATAGAGTACTGAATTAGTTCCAGAATGATGTGTGCCAAGTTTCTTGAAAAACGGTTCAAATTTAGATATATAGTTTCGTCCGATTTAAGGTAAATGGGGCACCAAAGTCCCTATATATTTTTCGATTTGCACGAAATTTGGCATAGCGCGTTGAATTGGGTTTAGAATGATATGTGTAAAGTTTCGTGAAAATCGATTCAGATTTAGATATATCTCCCATATATATTTTCTTCCGATTTAAGGTAAATGGGGCACCAAAGTCCCTATATATCTTTCGATTTGCACGAAATTTGGCACGGAGTACTGAATTAGTTCCAGAATGATGTGTGTCAAGTTTCGTGAAAATCGGTGCAGATTTAGATATAGCTCACATATATATTTTCGCTGATTTAATATAAATTGTGTACCAAAGTCCCTATATATCTTCCGATTTGCACGAAATTTGGCATAGCGTACTGAATTGAGTCTAGAATGATGTGTGTACAATTTTTTGAAAATCGGTTCAGATTTAGATATAGCTCCCATATATATTTTCGTCCGATTTAAGGTAAATGGAGCACCAAAGTTCCTATATATCTTTCGATTTGCACGAAATTTGGCAAAACGTACTGAATAGACACTAGAACTATGTGTGTTAAGTTTCGTGAAAATCGCTGCAGATTTAGATATAGCTCCCGTATAAGTTTCGTGCTAATCGATTCAGTTTTAGATATTGCTCCAATATACTTTCGCACGATATAATTTTAATTTGACATAATTTTTTTAATTTTTTTAAGATTTTATATTTTCCCTTCCCCGATGCTAATTTTTCTCAGTGTATTATCTACTTAGCATTTATATGCAATTACCATTGAATATATGCGAATAATCGCATGTAACTGCCAGCTGGGTGAAGAACAATATTCCAGTAAAACCAAAAAAACGAAGAAGAAGCAGAAAACAACGACGTTAAATGGATTTACACATTATTTACTTTAAATGCTTATATGAGAAGTCGTTGTTGTTGGTATTGGATCCTCAAAGGAAAAAAATGAAATAAAAAGGAGGGCGGTTCTTTAAGGTTTATCTTTTTTGTTGATTTTGTTTTTTTTACTAAATAAAAGAATAATGAATATTAAATGCAAACAGCAACACAGTGTGGGAGCTTTGGCTTTAAAACAAATAAACAAAATTTTGTTAAAGGAAGGAACACATGAAGGGAGTTCACGTATGTGAGTGTGTGTGTGTGTGGATGAAAAATCACAATAAAAGGACAGACCGTGTTAAAGAAACAATTTCATGGCGGAACTTTGGTTTGAGGTAAAACAAAACATGGCTAAAAGGAAAAACGTAACGAAAAATATTATTTGTTTATAAACAAATAAAAATGACTACAGGGTCTGTTTTATGGATCCGACAAAGGATATGGTCATATCTTTTTTCAATATTTTCTTCCCACCCAATGCGGTCTTGCTATGAATAGATTACGAAACAACAGCAAAAAATCTTGCAATTTGTAATGTAAATAAATATCCAACCCTGCAAGAGAGGCGTAATATCAATACAAGGTTGTATCTTCCCCCACCTTTGTAATGTGTTGCTTTTATTGGTTTTCAGGGTATGCTGACCACTTCCACCATTCTTAAGGTTTGCCAGCAATTTGTAACGATTTTCTATTTTTGTTTTTTTTTCGAAATTCAATTGAATGAGAATTTGGCCAAAACAAACATTATTGGCCTTTAGCCAAAGTCATTGCTATTATTGTTTTTTTTTTTTTTTTTTTTTTGTTATAAAATGTTACCCAGTCATTGTTATGACAAACTCAACTGAGGAGGAGGAGGAGTCGGTCGTGTCGGCAGGGTGATGGTACGATGGTTCACATACAATAACATTTCCATTTAATAGTTTGCTAATTCAATTAGCAAATGTTTGTCAATAGTCATAGGTACTTAAGTTTACATTTTTTTCTTCGTTGTCTTCTTCTTCCACTTCTTGTTAAGGTTGGAGTCATGCCCAGCCATGTTTGGTTGTTGTAAATGAGGGAGGATGATGTCGAATTGTTGAATTTGTTGCTCATTTTTTGTTGTTTGTTTAACAAATTAACATATTTACAAGAAATCGGAGAACAAAGAGAGGAAAGAAAACATGTCAGAAATTTCACTGCAACTGCTTAAATAGTTATGGGAATGAGAACGCTATGAGATGGGATCAAAGTTAAGATATTTTACCACTATGACAATGTCAATTTCTTGTTAACAAAATAATTTGGCCGTAACTAACTGAAAAAATGCAACAATGTATTTAAAACCAGTAAGGAAAGCAGTAAAGTCGGACAGGGCCGACTATATGATACCCTTCACCACTTTGGGTATATTCTACATATGTATCCTAACAGATGTAGCGTGTTTGTTATATATCTATATCTGAACCGATTTCAGGAAAACTTGTCAGAAACTAATTTTTATTACTTCAGTACATTGTGTCAATCGGCCTAGCAACATCATTCTGTACCCTATACCGAAATTCGAGAAAATCGGAAGATATATAGGGACTTTGGTGCACCAATTACATAAAATCGGACGAAAATATATATGGGAGGTATATCTAAATCTGAACCGATTTTCAGGAAACTTAACACACATCATTCTAGACCTAATTCATTACGCTATGCCAAACTTCGTGCAAATCGAAAGATATATAGGGACATTAGTTGACTATTTACCTAAAATCGGGCGAAACTATATATGGGAGCTATATCTAATTCTGAACCGATTTTCATGAAACTTTGCACACATCATTCTGGAACTAATTCAGTACTCCGTGCCAAATTTCGTGCAAATCGAAAGATATATAGAGACTTTAGTTGACTATTTACCTAAAATCGGGTGAAACTATATATGGGAGCTATATCTAAATCTGAACCGAATTTAATGAAACTTAACACACATCATTCTTGACTTAATTCAGTATGCTATGCCAAATTTCGTGCAAAGCGAATGATATATAGGGACTTTAGTTGACTATTTACCTTAAATCGGACGAAAATATATATGGGAGCTATATCTAAATCTGAATCGATTTTTCCAAATTTCAATAGGGTTCGTCCTTGGGCCAAATAAGTGACCTATGTAAAATTTCATCCAATTCGGATCATAAATGCGACCTGTACTTTGTTCACAATTTAACATGGACAGATGGACGGACGGACTGACATGCATAAATCGACTCAGAAAGTGATTCTATGCATATTCTCAACAGGAACCATGGGTCTATCTCGATTATATTTGCCTGTTACAAACATATGCACAAAAACATAATACCCTGTACCACAGTGTGGTGAAGGGTATAAAAATACATTAAAGAAGATAAATTGAGATCATGTTGGAGGAAGAAAAAGAAAAAACCCTACCTACAAAAATTTTAAAAAAGTTCGCGCCTAAAAATCTGCTCAAAAATATTTTACACTCCATGTCCTACGACAATCTTGGACGAAATATTTAAAAAAAATCGCCCCTAACAATAGTCTTCATAACAAAATATTTCATTTTAATCAATCATTGACCTTTTTGGGTCTTGAGAATCAATTCTTTATCTCTCAAATTCCCTTTCTTCGTGTTCATGATTTTTATTTCAACACTGCTTAAATACAATCCCACTATTATTTGTCACATTTTAATAAAAAAAAATCAAACCTGACGAAGAGGTTGGAGGGCATTACCCCTCTCAAGCTTCATTATTTGACAAAACATACCCAAACCGAGCAAACAATCAACTAAAATGCATCATTCATTAGTATTATTTTAATGTTCCCTACCTGAGGAAGATGATATCGAATTATTTCCAAACACTGACACACACAAAGTCATCGACATAATCCACCAAACAAACTATAAACACCTCCAAACTCATGACAAAAGATAAATCCCTCGGAGCGCAACACTTAAACAACAACAAAACCAGCAACAAACAAATGTTGCAATAACAATTATGTTCAGCCAACACGACTGCCAGGTTCGCGTTTACTGATTTGTTTTTTTTTTTTTTTTGGTTCGGCGAAAAAAGGGAACCTCATATATCACCACACATAATTTTCGTTTTTTTTAATCTTGGCTTGAGCCGCCACAACATGAAGAACAACACGTTCAGCTTTTTCTAAAGTAAACGAAGAGTCAACCATCATCCGGCAATTGGAAGTTTAAGCCAACGCAAATAAGACCAAGACAAAAATATACAAAACAAAAACTGATTTACACAAACGTGACACGAACTGAACTGAACTCTACATCGAATATCCCAGGGAAGAGGGTATGGAAAAATCTCTTATAAAGAATCTCAGACGAGGAAACCTGAAATACCCTTAGGCTTTTGTTCTTCTGTTTTTATTCTTCAATGCTTGTTGTTCTGTCGTTCATTCAGATTGGCCTAATGATATTATTGGTTCGGGCTTAAATGCTGCCAAAAACAGCCTTCCAAACATTTGTTGTAGCAAAAATTAAGTTTGAAGCCAACTTCCCCCAAATGATACTCAAAAACTCAGATTGTCATATTGACCCAAAAGGGCAGGGAAATTTTTGGTACTGGCAAAATATTTATTCTTAACAGTAGAATACAGCAGCCAGCAGCAGGAGCAGCAGCTTCGATCGAAACGTGTGGGCATTTTTTTAGTAAAACGACAAGAATATGTTTTGTGTTGAATTTAAAAAAGATCAGTAGGTGCCCAGTAACAACCACAACAATGCATATTTTATTGACCCACAGGTCTTTAAAGAAAAATATATACAAATCCCTGCTGAAAGTATTAAAGGAACAAGACACAATTTTGTTGATGGACTGCTGGCAAACAAAAATCTGCATGTCTTTCGGGTTGGTGTTTAGAAGGAAATACAGCAACTATCTTTGACAATCATTAAGTCAAGTTTGCCTACTTCAGTAACAAGTTTTTTGAAAAAAAAAAATATTTAAATGTCGATATTGGGAGGACAAGACAGTGGTCACCAAAACTATTGGCACAATCCATAAATAATAATTATGTTTAGAAAATATTTGTCGAAAATTTAATTCTTCAATTTCACTTATAAATAAAGGCTTTAAAAAACGTGTCCAAAATCAACACCTGAAAATAGGCACTAAGAAAAATATGTATCCAATATTCACCACAGCTTTTAATAGTTCTTGAAAATATTTTTAAAAAATCCAGGCGGAAAAAATTTTTTGAATTTTTAAAAAATCCTCACCTAGTCCGAAAATATTTTTAAAAGCCTTCCCTTTGTTTTTAAAAAATAATATTAAACATCTACGCCTAAAAATAGACTTTAAAAATTATTAATAACCATATTCGCCTAAAAATAGGCTTTAAAAATATTATTAAATATCTACGCCTAAAAATATACTTTAAAATATTATTAAAAATCTACGACTAAAAATAGACCTTAAAAAATCTGAAAATTAATTTAAAAAATCTCCGCCTAAGTATAGTCTTTGAAAATAAAAATAAATAAAAATAGTCTTATAGTCCTTAAAAAATATTCTTCAAGACAGGCACAATCCATAAATAATAATTATGTTTAGAAAATATTTGTCGAAAATTCAATTCTTCAATTTCACTTCTAAATATAGGCTTTGAAAAAAATGTGTCCAAAATCAACACCTGAAAATAGGCACCAAGAAAAATATGTGTCCAATATTCACCACGGCTTTTAATAGTTCTTGAAAATAAATTTAAAAAATCCAAGCGTAAAAAAATTGTTTGAATTTTTAAAAAATCCTCAGCTAGTCCGAAAATATTTTTTAAAACCTTGCCTTTGCTTTTAAAAAATAACATTAAACTTCTACGCCTAAAAATATACTTTAATAATTATTAATAAACATCTTCGCCTAAAAATAGGCTTAAAATATTATTAAACATCTACGCCTAAAAATATACATTAAAATATTTTTAAAAATCTACGACTAAAATAGAATTTAAAAAAATATTTTTAACGTTTCATGCCTAATGATGTGCTCTGAAAATTAATTTTTTTAAAAGTCCACGTCTTTAAATAGTCCTTAAAAAATATTTTTAAAAGATACCCGCCTAAAAGTAGTCTTTGAAAATAGGTTTAAAAAATCTCCGCCTAAATATAGTCTTTGAAAATATTTTAACAAAATACCTACCTAAAAATAGTCTTATAGTCCTTAAGAATATTCTTAAACATCCAGGCGTATAAAAATAGTCTGAAAAAATATTTTCAAGTAATCCCCGCCTTGAAATAGTCTTTGAATATATTTTTTTTAAATCCTTGCCTTTGAATGGAACTTAAACAAAATTATTATACATCCACGCCTATAAACATAATTTAAAAATTATTTGTTAAACGATTCACGCCTAATGATGTGCTCTGAAAAATTATTTATAAAAAATTCACGCCTAAAAATAGTCTTCGGAAAAAATATTTTCAAGATATCCACGCCTAAAAATAGTCTCTGAAAATGAATTTTTAAAAATCAACGCCTAATGATGTGCTACGAAAAATAATTCTAAAAAACACCCCTAATGATATGCTCTGAAAAAATATTTTTTTAAAAAATCCACGTCTTACGATAGGCTTTATGATAAAAAAAATCCAAGCCTTAAAAAATCGACCCATAGAAATAGTTATTCAAAAAAATTTTTAAAGAAAATCCACGCTAAAAAAGTCTCATGAAACCGGTTTTTTAACACATTATTTTGAAAAAAAACATTCTCGAACTTCGATCCCGTTACTAACTAGCATCTAGATTTACATCCTGCTCCTAATGAACCTAATTAACTTGTTGCAGAAAATCAATTTTTCTTCGTCTTTTTCTTTTCCTACTCTCTCCTTCCACTTGGTAATTAACATCTAACCGGCCATAGACATTAAATTAATTTTCCTCAGCTTCCCAGAGGCGGCCTGTATTCTGCATTGGCTGCCTTTAAAGCAGCAAATGAAATCTCCAACTCATTTCAATTTGTTAAACATGGCCAACTTTTGTCATTGCCAAATGGTCGATACTTAATCATTGGGCGGCGCACAGCCGATATCAACACCATTCTATAGACTTTGGACTTCAGTCTGGTGGTGGAAGAAAGGAAGGAGAACCAAAACATCTTTAGAAAAAAAATCAAGTCCATCTACAAGAAAAGGGAAACAGTTGCAGTTGTTGTTTTTGGCATGGGATTATTTTTTTCTGCGGAACATTGGCATGTTAGCTAATTTATAATGGGAGTTGTATGCTGGGGATGGAGTTTTTTTTTCCTGGGGATCCCTTTTTTGTTATTTGCATGTTCATGATGCTCAGACGTGGTATTTGTGTTCCCAACTTTTTTGTTGCTTTTTTTTTTGGGCGACATTCCTCCTAACACATTGCCTACATTTGAATAAATATCTATGGCGCAGTCAAAGACGCCAAAAATGTTGTCGTATCTGTCTGGATGTTTTGCTGACTTGGCGTTGTTGTTGTTGTTTTTTTGTCTTTTTTGATAAAGTGTTTTTTGTTGTAATTGAATTGGCCATTAGCAATGGAAAATTGTTTCATTTGAGATTGCTGGGGTATTTTTTTTCAAAAACGATGGGAATTAGATGGGAGAATATTTATTTTGTACAAACAGTTGGTCATGAAAATAAATCACAATTTTTTATCATTCATGGAAAGCTTGGGAATCAAGCGACAAGGGCAGATGGATTTGTAGTAGACTTTAAAGTCCTCATTGAACTCAAAGAAATAAGTTTAGCTGCATATTGTTGCTATCTAAGCTTTATGATCCAACCATTTGGTTTGATGCAGTTGATAACAAACTTCATTTTTTCCAATAGATTCTTATTGGAATACTGAACATATTTCCAAAGATGTGAATACAATTTTCTCTGTCAAACCCAATTCTAAGGATATTAAAAATTTTGGTTTGATGCTCTAACCATCAAACCTCTTTTTTCAAAAAATACCAATCAGACTCTAACTGTATTTGCCGCTTCCATGCAATATGTTTGCTATTAAACCACTCTACAACAACATCAAACCAATTGATATGCAGTTATTCGTATCAAAATTCTTCGAATTACTCAGTTCCAACATGGGGTTTTTGCCACATAGAAATGGAAAAAAATCTATTTCCTCGAATTTATTGGTACAGTTTCATATGTGGCGCCCAACATCATCAAACCTCAAATTGAAGAGAAAAAATCATTTCCATTCCTTTGAATTTATTTGTGCATTTTCATGAGTGGCGTCAAGCCAATTGGTATGAAGTTGTTCGTATCAAACTCCTTCGACTTCCTCAGCTTCAATATGGGGTTTCCAGGTGCAGGGAAATGAAAAAAAAAAAACATTCCCTCTAATTTATTGGTACTATTGCATGAGTGGCGCCCAACATAATCAAACCTCAAATTGAAATTAAAAAACCTTTTCATTTCATTAATTTTTTGTGCAAAAAATCATCAAAAAACTTTTTAAATTCGAAATGTTCATATCAAACAACATTCCAGAACCATCAAACTAATTGATTGATGATTCCCATTTTTTCAAATCTCATCTTTGATCACTCCAGTTTTGTATATAATTTTTCAAACAATCACCTAAAAAATTACCTCATTTTTGATTTTTCTTAAAGATATTAAAGTGGCGCCCAACATCATCAACAACCTCTGGGTTTGAAAGGGTCATTTAATTTTTTTCTATTTAGTTTTCTCATAATTTTTTACTAATAAATAAAGCCATTAACGACTTGAATACCAATTTATGGCCTTTTTCCTTAGAAAAAGATCCACCTACATCCTATCACAAGCATGGGGTCAAAAGTTACGAAAATACATCCACACATGTTGCATACAAAAAAAATTATGTGAAGTTGTTTCTTGGTTAGCTCATCAAACGAAAAATGTTGTAGGTCGCTGTAATCGTGCTTGCAACAACTCTGTGTGCAATTTTTCCAGCAATAAAAGAAAATCTTTGAAAAATTGTCAAAAGTCGCATTTAAATTTGCAAAAAAAAATAAAAAAACCTAACTTCAAACCACCTACGACTTCAACTAAATCTATTGTGAAATCCATTAACAGTGCCAAAAGTTTTGCCGCAAAAGTCATGAGGCAAAAAAAATTCAATTACCCATCATCATTAAAGTCAAGCCGAAAACAACGAGCAACCAGCAACCCACAGCCATTGGCGGTTTAACTTATTCACAATACTCCGGGAAGACGACGACAATAAACATTTAAACATTTACAGCAAAATGTAATAAAACATGACAAACTAAAAAAGAAAGAAATAGAAGCTGATGGCAGAAAGACGAACTGGCAAATCCTTGGGGTTACACTCCTGAAAAGTTGTCAAATGTCTAGGGTTTAACAAACATGCTGTAGAGCAAGAGGCTTAAGAGTCATGATGATGAAGTAGAGATGGTCTGCAGCTGCTTAAAGGTTTTCGGGTTAGTGCCTGGGTGGCACCTACACTTGGCTGGCGGATAATATATGGAGTCAGTTAGGGAGAGAGGAAATTAAAATAAATAAAATGAGATCGGTGAATTTGTGGCACAGAAAGGTATTAATTTTAGCTTCAAACCTCATCAAACCAGAAGTAGTTTGATAGTGTTTAAGACTTGTTGTATTTAAACTAAGTATCAAACATAATGATGTGACATCAAACTAGTGATGTTGGAAGCCTAAAAAATTACAATGATTTCCTTTTGTTATTATAGTTAAACCAAAACCATCTAAACCCAACCCTCTTAATTTGTATTTAATTAACAAAATTGTAAAAACTTAAGATTTTGTATAATTTTTATTAAATTCCCATATCCTCCACTTAAAAATTAAATTCTCATAGTTCCAATCTGATAATCTCAACTTCATAATTTTTATCTTAAATTATCTTATGTATCTTGAGTCTCTCAACAACCTCCTCATGATCTCAACTTGTCTGCTAAAGCAACCTCCTAAAACAAGTTGCCAGCATCTGGACATCAAACACAAACCTGCAGCCAGCCAATCACATGTTATAACACAGCAGCCAAATTGTCAATAGAGATGACATGCAAAAATGTCAGTCAAATGCTTGTCGGAATTTCATGGACTTCTTCTTCATCTACGTTATCTGCAGTGCACCACCTCCTGTCAGGAGGTAACAGCAACAACAGCATAACAACATGCGAAATGCAGTGCAACACGCATGTTAACCACATCAAACAAAAAAAAAATACTTCTCCACACTGTCATACCGCCACATGATTTAATGGCATGCTGACTCTGACTGGACACATTTTTCGCCAGGAGGACAAGAGAAGAATTTTGTTGGTGGCAAGAAGGGAAATGGGAATTTAAAAAATAGGAGAGTATGTGAAACAAAAAGAAAAAAATTAATTTTAACACCTAACAACGTCATGGATTTTTAAAAAATATTTTCTGAACACCTAACAAAGGCGTGGCTTTTTATACCCTTCACCACACTGTGGTACAGGGTATTATGTATTTGTGCATATGTTTGTAACAGGCAAAAGGAAACGAGATAGACCCATGGTTCCCTTTGAGAATATGCATAGAAACATTTTCTGAGTTGATTTACGCATGTCCGTCTGACCGCTCGTCCACGTATTTTTTGAAAAAAAGTACAGGTCGCATTTATGATCCGATTTGGTTGAAATTTGGCACAGTTCACTTATTTGGCCCAAGGACGAAACCTATTGAAATTGGAGAAAATCGGTTCAGATTTAGATATAGCTCCCATATATAGTTTCGGCCGATTTTTTTTTTGAATGATACTCCAAACTCCCAATATTTTTCCGATTAAGCAGAATTTTGCATAGCAAATGCAATTGAGGAAAAAATTATGTGTGACAAGGTTTGTTTAAATCGGTTCAGATTTTTTAAAATATTTGCTCAATATTCTTTAAATAAATATATTTTTGAATTTTTTTATTTTTATACCCTACACAACTATGTTGTCAGGGTATTATAGCTTTTTGAAGCCCCACAAGTTTGTAACTCCGCGAAATATTGGTCCTAGACCCACCTTTAAGTATACCGATCGTTATATCTCGACTAGCTGAGTCGATCTAGACATGTGTGTCCGTCCGTCCGTCTGTCCATTATATTTTGTAAACACGATACAGGCCACAGTTATGAACCAATCTTCACGAAATTTTGCATGTAGGATGGGTTTCTGGCTAATGAAGACCCCTATAGTTTTTGGAAAAGATCGGTTAATATTTAGGGGATGAAATGGACCAACAACTTTATTTTTGTCGGGTTTTCTGGTCGCTCCAGAGGCCGCAATTATGACCCAAACACCGCGAATTTTAGCATGGAGAAGGGAATCGGGGCAAAGAATAAGCATGCCTATTTTGATAAAGATTGGTCAATATTTAGCGGGTCAAATGGACCCAGACTTTTGTGTGGAAAATGACAAAATTTGTATTCTATGGCGTATATATTTACTCCTGAAGGACATAGACCCGAGAAGTTGATAGTATATCCAAGAGGAATGGTTCATCTTTACATTGATACCAATTGCATTATCGTTGTATTCAGATTTGAGAGTTACACTTAAATATTTAGAGGACCTTACGTTTTCAAATATTATTTAGTAACTCATTACCACACTAGAAGGCGAAAATATATCGCGGATCGCTTAGAAATTTTCCATGAGGATCCAGGTATGGTCATGGACAACGCCTATAATTTTCGGTGATGATCAGATAATAATATTTGGACGAAGTGACCCGAAAACTTAATTTTTTGTGTTTTTTTATGAGTCGATTTATAGGCCACTATTGAAAGCCGGACATCACAACACAACCCACGATGAAGGGGATCTGGACAAGTAATTATAAGAGCTGTACTGAATATTAGTAATATTATTAGACGTCTAGTCGGTCAAGGGGGTACAAATATCGCTAAATATTTCCCAAGCTCAGAATATCGAACCATAGAAAATTAGATTTTCGTGGAAGTTCTGTAGAGTATCATAAATAAAAATATTTTTTAATACCTTTAAATTTTTTTTAATATTTTTTTAAATATATAATTTTTTTTAATATATATTTGAATCTGTTTAAAAATATATTTTTTGCATATTTTTAAAAATGTTTTTGGTGTTTTTTTTAAGTATATTTTTTAAGCTCTAGGCTTGAATCCCCTCCTCGGAATATTGAGTTATCAAATGTCTTCCCCCTTTGATATTATTTTAATAACCACATATGATTTAATGCGGGATATATTTCTAACGACCACAGACAATCACTCCTACCCCTCCCCACCCTTTGACAACCAAAATTACAATTATTATCCAATTTTGTAATTAATTATAACAGACAGTCGCTCAACCCTATGGGTGAATTAATAACCCGCTTGTTTTGTTGGTGGTCATTTCACACTTCCTCATGACATTGTCTTAGTTCGGAATTTTTCAATCTCATATTTCTTTGGAATTTTATTGTGATGACGATGGTGATGTTGTCTGATGATGGTTGTCAAATTACATAAACACCAAACAAATATGATGATAATAACAATAGAAATTAGAGCGCTTCATAATATAATTAATTACATCAGTTCATTATTGTTAAATTAATTTGAAACAGCAATAACAACCACAACATATATGACATCGTTGTTTCGAATAAGAATAGGGGGAAATGGAAAGGGGAACCGAATTTTTTATTTCTAAAAAAATAAATAATTCCATTTTAATGGACCCCATTTTAATTTCATAATTTACACCATAAAAAGGGTAACATTTGTGCCCAAAAAAAATAAAAAAAAATTGTCTGCAATTGCGTGGTTCTCCACGCCGAGTGACACATGAGTGGCATATGGTTCCATGATAGACAACAGCAGCCCCGGCCTCAGTAACTCTTTTTGTTGGTTTGCTTTGGCAACTGTCAAAAGTGCATTGGCCATTCATTTAAGTAATGTAATCGTCGCCAGCGCCTTCGAGCCTCCACAAACAAACACACACACACATTCCATTCATTATAATGGCAAACTTGCCCAAGCAGCAATCAAATCAAATAACCAGACGGCCTGCCAGCCAAAAAGCCATTCAGCCAACCCAACCATACGCCCAAATATATCCAATAATAATCCCAAAAATAAAACATATTCTTCGTACATGTGTACAATAAAATCAGAAAAAAATGTAATAATAACATCTCAGGCAACAACAACAATAACAAAAAATTATAACAACAACAAACAATTTTTATATAGTGTAGTCGTATAGTTTAGTCAGTTGGCGAGCCGGCTGCTGCCAAACATTATTTTTTTTCGAAACTTGTTTTCACAAGTGTTTTGGTGGATATTTTTTCAAATTCCAAAATTCAATAAATCCAAAAAAAAATAGCCAACATGTTTTGTCCATCACAAAAATCCATTCACACATACATCCATCCAACAGATTTTCAGTTGCATTTGAATTTTTTTTTTCTGCCCAGATTTTTTCATTCTTTATATTTTTTAAATCATTTCAAGTGGGTTTAATGTTTGTTTGTGTGTTGTTGCTTGGTTTGATATCAAACAGTCCATTCACACTCTGTTTTCAATCAACCTCAATGGAAGGGACTGGGCGAACTGACCCCAAAATGCAATGCAATAATACCCTCATTATGTGTATGACACAAGACAACAATGTTCGGTTGAGAGATTATCCCAAATGAAGAGGGAGAGGAGGCGGAGTAATGACAATAAACAGTTGGCCCAACATTGCTGTATTGGGGTCCAGGGAAGGAGGAAGTGGAAAATGGCCCTTAAGGCAAGATTTTTTCTCTCAGATTTTTTCATATTTTTCAGATCAGATTTTTTGGAATTTTTTTTAATTTAATTTTTTAATAAAATTTATTTTTTTTTTTCTTTATTTTTCTAGGCTTCTTGTTGGCGCTCCCCTGGATAAAAATCTACAGCCGGGTACCAATCATTCGGGTGCTTTATACAAATGCCCCATAACACAAAAGTTTGATGACTGTGAACAGGTTATAACCGATGGCCGAAGATGTAAGTATTATTTTATTTTAAAAATAATTTTAATTTTTATAAAAAAAAATAGAATAGTTTGTCCACAAAAAATTGAAAATATTGTAAAAGTAAAGATTTTTTCAAAAACAGAAAACCAGAAAGAAATATTGGATTTTTATACCCTCTACCATAGTAGGGAGAGTATATTAATTTTGTCATGCCGTTTGTAACTCATCGAAATATTTATTTCCGATCCTATAAAGTATATATATTCTTGATCAGGGTAAAATTCTAAGACGATCTACCCATGTCGGTCAGTCCGTCCGTCTGTTGTAATCACGCTTCATTCTAAAGGAATTAACATAGGGAGGTCACATTTGGCATAGTTTTGTCTTTTGTCTGCAGGCAGGTTCGAAGTTCGAAGATGGGATATATCGGTTCACGTTTTGGCAGAGCTCCCATATAACCGTACCACCAAAAATTTCGGTATGTTTGGGTTCTTGACCGCCTTTTTACAACCGAATACACTGAAATTTGGTACATCGGGTTATTATTGGGTACTGAATGTCTCCACAAAAAATTATAAATATAGGTCCACTTTTTCTGGTAGCCCCCATATAACGGTGCCTCCTAATTTTCAGTATTTTGGGGCTTTCGATCGTATTTTTCCACTGAATTGGGTGTAATTTAGCATTATGAGTTCTTAATAGGTACCAAATCCCTCCACAAAAAAATTATAAATATAGGCCGATTTTTCGGATAGCCGCCAAATAAGTGTACCTAATCTCCTAATCTCCCCACCAAAAAATGTTTAATATTCGCCCCATTTTTGGTATCGTTACCATATAACCCCCTTTTTATACCCTACACAACCATATTGTCAGGGTATTATAGCTTTGTGCAGCCCCAAAAGTTTGTAACGCCGCGAAATATGGGTCCTAGACCCACCTTTAAGCATACCGATCGTCATATCTCGACTAGCTGAGTCCGTGTGTCTGTCCGTCTGTCCATTATAATTTGTAAACACGATACAGGCCACAGTTATTGACCAATCTTCACGAAATTTTGCATGAAGGATGGGTTCTGACCAATGATGGGGAGTTACACTTAAATATTTACAGGTGCTTACGTATTCATATATTATTTAGTAACCCATTACCACACTATAGGGCGGAAATATAGCGCTGATCGCTTTGAAATTTTCCATGAAGATCCAGGTATGGTCAAGGAGAACGGCTATAATTTTCGATGATCCATCAGATAATAATATTGAGATGAAGTCAACCGAAAACGTATTTTTTTATGTTTTTTTTCGATTCGATCTATAAGCCACAATTGAAAGCCGAACATTACAACACAACCCAAGGTAATCCCCTGTTTGGGAGGTACCAAAAGGAGTGGATCGATATTCCCCATGTTCAAACTTGAAGTAACCTTGAAGTAAGTTTGGATGAAATAAAAATTGGGTCTAGGACCAATATTTCGAACCATAATCGGTTTGTAGAAATGTCGGTATAGGTACACTTTTCGGTTTGTTCCCTATATTTTTATTTCAAGTACCTGTCAGTATATCTATGGTGGAGCGTATCCAAATATTTTGTGAAGGGCTATATAAAAGGCGTGGACTTTTTAAAGAATATTTTTTCCGAGCACTATATTAGGGCTGGACTTTTTAAAGAATATTTTTTCCGAGGACTATATAAGGTGTGGACTTTTTAAAGAATATTTTTTCAAGGACTATATAAGGCGTGGACTTTTTAAAGAATATTTTTTTCAAGGACTATCTTTGTGTTTAAATTTTTTTCTGGTTTTCTTATATCTTTACTTGTCTCCAAAATAAAATATAATTGTTATGTATTTTATATCAATATTATAATTTATGTATATGAAAAAAAGAACTCCCAATATGTTGAGGATTATCTCTATGTTAAATAGTTTAGTTAGTTTATATTTTTCCCCTCTCTGTGTTTTATTACAAATTGAAAAGAAATGTTTTTTATAAAAATTTAATTTTTTATTTTCTTGGTGAAGGGATTATTTTTTTCAATTACAAAAATATATATATATATATATATATATATATATAAATAAATACAACAAAATCCTAATACAAAAAGGGCAATTTGCGGATCGATATTAAAAAACAAGATTTAAATAACCCAATAAAAAAAGAATTGGCTTTCTTTTAACTAAAATCCATGTTATAGGTTTTTTCTTTTGCATTTAATATACAAAAAAATAATTATTAAAAATATATAATTTATTTATTTAATTTTTTCAAAAAAGGTGTTTGTAAATAATCCCTTTTTATCTCAAGTAGTTAGCAAAAAAAAAATAAAAAATATATTTTTTTCTCTCTTAAATAAATAATAAAAATATTTATTTATTTTAGTAGTTAGTAAATAAAATATTTATTCTTGAGTTGCATTAGTTTCTATAATTTTTTTCTCTTACTATTTTTTTATATATACAAAAATATATTATAATAAAATAATATCATCTCAAGGCAAATTTCTGTGTTTGTGAAAAAAAAAATATTTTATGTGAAATTAGTTTCACTAGAAGCAGAAGTTTCACTTTTAGAACAGCAAAATGTGACTAAAAAAAATATTAAAAATATAAAATAAAATTTCAAAACTTAAATATTTGTAAATAATACAATATATAGCAACTCCCCTTTATATATTCAGTGTTTGCAAATTTTATAAAAAAATATATATTGGAAAAATTTAATTAAATTATGTATTAATATATTATTTTTATATATAGCCAAGACAACAAAGCTTATTTTAGCAAATGCAAAATTTTTAAATAACCAAACAGAAAAAATAAAAAAAATCAGCTAAAGGCGGCTTGAAAGCCAGCGAACAAGAAACCATTTTGGCCCAATAACAACTTTTGCTAAAACTGGCTTCAAATTTTTTTTATATATAGACAAAACAAAAAACTTAAAAAAAATAAAATAATCCGTAAAAGCAAATTATTAATTATATTTTCTTTCATGTACATTTTTCTTTTTTTCTTTTCCCCTTTTATTTTTTTGTTTTATAAAAATTTATGTTTTTATTTCAAAAAAAAAATAAAATTTTGTGTTTCAACGAAAAAAACAAAATCAAAAAATTGGTCAACACATCCACTATATTTCTTCTACACCCAACAAATCAAAAATCTATATGAAAAAAATCAACTGCTACTAAAAACCAAAAAATTCGAAATAATCAAAATCCAAAAAAACAAAACTCTTCTGTAGCGCCTGAAGGAGTCTATGAACCTAGTAAGTGGTATGGGTGCTTTATTTGTTACATCATGAAAATTCGCATCATTTCTATTTTAACCCATTGCTAAATTCCAAAAAAAAAACAACAAATTAAAAACTCGAAATTTTTTGTAATATTTATTTTTGTTGTTGCTTTTTAATTGCTTAACCCAAAAAAATGGTATTCAAAATAATATTTTTTAACACATCAAGCACCACTACAAAAAACCAATCAACCAGCATTTGCATTTCTTAAAAAAAAGCTTCTTAATATTGTAAATAATTTGCAAATATATGTAAATAAATAAAATTGGCTTTTATTCATTTTATATTATTGTTTTTTAATTTAAATTTTGTGTTCGCATGACATTTTTTAACAAAATTTTTTATGAATAATTTTTGTAATTTGTTTTTTTATTTTTTCTTTTTTTATATTTTATAAATATTAAAAAATATTAATTTTTTATACTATAACAAATATTTTATTAATATAAAAAATATTTCATTAATATAAAAAATATTTTTTATGCTATAAAACACAATTCATTTATATAAAAAAAAATATTTTTTAAATAAATAGAAAAATTCATTAATAAAAAAATCTTTTTTTTTTTTAAAAAAATCTTTTTTTTAAATAAATAAAAAAAATTTTTTTTAAAAAAAAAAATTCTTTTTTTTAAATAAATAAAAAAATATTTTTTTTAACATAAAAATCTTTTTTTTAAATAAATAAAAAAAATATTTTTTAACAAAAATCTTTTAAAATATAAATATATCAAATAAATTGTTCATGTTTAAAAAATTTATATTACAAATAATATTTTATATATAAAGAATATATTTTATATTTAAATATATAAAAGATATTTTTTTTATATTTTAAAACATATTATATTTTTTAAATTAAAACAATATATATTTTTAAAACAAATCAAAATATTTATTAATAATTTTTATTAATTAAATATTAATAAATTAAATATTATTAAAAAAATATTAATTTAAAAAATATTTTTAAAAATATAAAAAAATTTTTTAATTATATATAAAAAAGTTATATTTTTCAATATTTATAAAAAATAATTTTTAATATTTCTATATAAATATATACTTCTTAATAACTTCCATTAACCTCTTCAAGTAGTTGCTTCTTTCCACTTTTTAATTTATTTTTTATTTTTAAACTAAACAATATTTTTTGTTACTAAAATTAAATTTTTATTTTTAATTTACTTTTTTGTAAATATTTCTTATAACATATGAACTACTTTTACATTTCTTTTTAATTTGTGTTATGTATTTCGAAATGTTATTTTTCTCCTGTAATTTTTTGGGCAAATTGCCAAATTTCAGCATTTTTTTCATTTTCATTACTTCTGGCTTATACTGCAAAAATGCTGCCGAAAAAATAAGAAAAAAATATATAGTTCATATTTCCGCTCTGTTTATTGCAATAGCAAAGAAATAAAAATAAAACTGAGTGGTCTATATAAAGATAAAAACAAAAATATAGAAAATAACGCACATACTTTTGTATACGAGAAGTTGAAGTTATACCCTTAATAATACAGAATGGTTCCGCTCTTTTGTTCATCTAGTTCCTGTAGTTCCATGTTTGTCCTCGTTCACCTAGTTCAATTGTTTCAATCGTTCATATAGAAAGTCTCGTTCATTGACCGGCGTATATTGAACGATTGAACTAAAAGGAACTATAGAACTAGTTCCTTTTAGGATCTAGATGACTGGCCAAGTTCCTTTTAGGAACTAAATGAATGACCTAGTTCCATTTAGGAACTAGATTACCCCACCCAATTTAGGGACAAGACGCTACTATTATTATGATAGATGATTGTTATAGTTTAGGTGTTAATATCATTTCGAGATATTTTTACCCGTAGTTCACATGTTTGTCCTCGTTCATCTAGTTCAATTGTTTCAATCGTTCATATAGAAAGTCTCGTTCATTGACCGGCGTATATTGAACGATTGAACTAAAAGGAACTATAGACGTAGTTCCTTTTAGGATCTAGATGACTGGCCAAGTTCTTTTTAGGAACTAAATGAATGACCTAGTTCCATTTAGGAACTAGATTACCCCACCCAATTTAGGGACAAGACGCTACTATTATTATGATAGATGATTGTTATAGTTTAGGTGTTAATATCATTTAGAGATATTTTATTCGTATCCTTTCTCCATTATATGTCATAATCGTTATTTCGAAGATTTTCTGATTAACTTTTAGGACATAAAAAAATATTTTTTAAATATATATTTTTATTGATTTTCGCTTCAGGAATCTAACATTATAATGCATTCCATGGGGTTCTCTGGCAATTATTTCAACAATATCCCTTATAGCTTTAATTTAAGAAACAAAGTTTTCGTTTCAGGAATCTGATATGAAAATCGCAAAATGTGAAAAACAAGCCCATAAAAAATATGCATAATGATGCATTAAAAAAACAAACTAAATAAAAAATTGGGAGATGAAAAAAAACGAAAATTCTAGTTTGTCGGAGAATGCATTCTGAAAATAGCTGATGATGTAAATAATAATAAAATGTTATTCCATATCTAAAAGTAATATCTACTAAAAATATGAGGCACGATATGAAGATCTACAGTGGCGGACAAAATTAAACGGATATATGGCCTTGATTTATTTATCACAATTTGTGATGCCTTAGAATGATGTGTCCACAAGACTCCAGCTATGCTACCCAATCCCTTACATATTTACTCAATGTAAAAAACAGCTCTATTTGATCCGCAGGTTAATCCACATTCTTTGAATTACGTTTCTTAGGCACTGGTTATTTTCCTCTTCTAATCATAGTGTTGAATAGTGTTGTTGGTTAGTAACGAACCACCACAGAACCACAACTTGATGTATAATGTCGAAAACTTTTTAGTAGGGTATTTTCCTTTGCTAATCACACTGTTAAAAATGCTGATTAATGTACCAGCGACCTCAGCTTTTGCTAGTAAATAATCTTCTATAATATATCGATAACACCGCAACAGTTTTGAATTAATCCACACTCCTCGAATTAGTTTTCTTAGGTACCGATATCACTCTATGGATCTATAAACAATCGGGATATTTTCGTCTTCTAATCGTATTGTTGAATATATTGGTTAATAGCGACCTCAGATTCTCTCATTAGTAACATATTAGGTTTAATATAATCAGAACCACAACTTGATGTATAATGTCGGAAATTCTTTAACGGGATATTTTCCTCTTCCAATCATATTTTTTGAAAATGCTAAATAATATACCGGCGACCTTAGCTTTTGCTGGTAAATCATCTTCTCTAATACTTTATCGATAACACAGCAACGTGTCTGAAATAAACAAATTAGCTTTCTTAGGTACCGACATCACCCTATGGATCGTTAAACAATCCGGATATTTTCCTCTTCTAATCATATTGTTGAATATGTTGTTTAATAGCGACTTCAGTGATATCTGATTTCTCTCGTTAGTAATATTTTGGGTTTAATATTATCTGAACCACAACTTTTTTTATAACACAATTTTTTAATCAGGAATTCCTCCGACAGATCAAACCGACTCTACTCAATCACCAATTAATATCATCATTTCAATACCGCTGGATGGAATTTCTCAATATATATACTTAGTGAAGGATCTCTTAAATTTATCGGCAACATCTATAAGAAGAAAATTTCCATCACCATCAATTATTTCTTCAAAAATTCTTCTAATTCCAAACTTTTTCCAAATATGTCCTCCATTTCTTTGTCTAAAAATTTGGACTTGAAAAAAATCTCCACACTTTTGCCCTTTATTGTCAAAATAAAAAAACCCCAAATGTTTCGGTCATTCAGCAGTTTTTTGTTCTTCTTAATGTTCTGAACAAAAATCGTGTTAAGGATTCACCACAATCGCCGCATTGTGTATGTATGTCTGAGTGTGTAAACAACAACAAAAAATGCAGTTCATAAATTTCCAATTTAAATGCGCACATGAATGGCACAGCCGAACGGACAGACAGCCCGACATAAGTCTAGGTTGTGTGTGCAGAGTAAACAAGTCGGAAAAAACAACAATGTGAGACTCTCATTGCAGTGCTGCGCCAGCAAAAACATTCGAGCCATAAATGTTTTAACATCAGAATCCACCCATCAACCCCACCAGAGTCCCCCAAATAAGAGAACTCTGGCTGGTACTCACACATGTTTTAAGGCCGTGATCAACTTCACTTGTTAAGAGAATTTTTTATAGACTTGTTAAATATAAAAGGGTGGAATGAGATAAAGTGAATCCATTATTTAATTTTTTTTGTGTCAAAAAAAATTATTTCACAAAAGGAACGGTCGGTACTAGGTTTATTAGTTCCTTTTGCTCCAATTGTTCCTTAAAGCACTCATTCACCTAGTTCCTTTTGATCCCATCGTTCATCTAGTTCTTTCAGCTCACTGATCGAACTAACTGACTTGTACCCAAGAATGATTGACCTAAAAGTAACCATAGAACTAAATGAACTAGTTCTTTTTGTGAACGGAAAATATCGAACCGATAACTTATATTAATCGAACAAGTCGTACATGGGAAATTAGAAAAGCCTTTTAACTCTTGTAATATTTCACATAACTCCCCTAATACTCTCCCTCTAGTCCATTACATTTGAATATCACGACGATGCAGCGATCCGCATTGCAAATGTGTTTAGCACAAAGTGCAAAATTGAAAAGACAACGAAGAAAATTGTTATGAAAAACCATGCAAAACTATTTGAATTTGAACACAATAAAAAAATATTCCAACTTTCGCATATGCAAAAAAAAAACATGGAAAATGCCAGTGACAAGGCACAACAAACGCCAGAATTTCGAGTTCACGTTCTGCAACAACCGCCAACCAGCAGCCGAATCACTAGCACCAACCAGCAATTCAACAGTTTGTCGCTTCTGGGCTAGCAAAGTGAAATAAAACGACAAACGATTCGTATCAGAAAAATAATAGAACATTTGTTTTTTTTCGTTATAGAACGAAGCGTCGAGTTAACGACGAAGCACATGACGTTTTGAACATGTTCGCCACAAAAACAAAACATTTGTATTTTTTCCGCTATGCTGGATGTACTCACATTGCATGCCATACGTGTTTTTACGCTCTCACCTCCCCCTTGACCATAGGAATTTCATAAGAATACTAATAGAGTTGCCAGGAGATTTAGGAGAAATTATTTGGATAAAAACCAATTAAACTTCTTCTGTTTCTTTACCAATATCAGCACTCTAAACTTCAAGGTCAAAAGAGTTAGCATCTTCCCGAATCAACTAGTTGAAAGCAACTATTCCGCAAAAGGAACGATCGGTACTAAGTTGGGTTCTTTCGTCCATTTAGTACCATTCATCCATATGATATGAAGTTTTTCCATTTAATGTATTGCTTGCTTTTTCTATACAATGGATCTGCCCTGTTTCGGAAGCAACTAGTTCAAATGAACTATTCTGCAAAAGTAACGATATGAACTAGTTTTGTTCGTTCATTTAGTTCCTGTTGCTCCAAACGACATTTGGCATGAATTTTTCGAGGTAGATTTCAGGTACAATACGCTATTCCTCTTCTTATTTTATCAGATTTTTTGCTAAAGAATAGTTTAGGTATTTGTACTAGTTCAATGTTCGTATTATTTAAATTAAGTGTCAATTTTTCTTTTGATGCAAGTTTAACTTCTTTTTAAGGAACTTAGCCGGATTTCCAGGTTAATATTTTTTTATATAATGCTATGCGAAGGAAATGCTAGAATATATGGAAATATTTTTTATGTAATAGATCTGTGCAGTTTCGGAATAAACTATTTCATAGATGGGTTCTTTAGTCCATCTAGTTCATGTTGCTTCAGACAATACTTTTTGCTCTCGTTCACGTTCATAGATCGGTTCTTTAGTCCATATAGTTCATATTGCTCCAGACGTTCCTTTTTGCTCTCGTTCACCTAGTTCCTGTGGATTCTTCGTCATATTTTCGTTCAATGAACTAATTAACGGCAAGATGCTTTCGTGTTCTTTAACTGTATATAGACTGATTTTTTTAATTTTTACAATTAGAATGTATTTTCGGAAGCTGTTCGCAGTAGATTTGTATTAGTAGCCTTTGACAGCACAGAATCCATATGACGATGGAATCCCAATCAATTGTGCAGCATAATTTCAAGATACCTTTTGATACTCCTATGCATTCATTTCCAATTATTATAGTTAGGATTTTTTTTCTGAAGCTCTTGGCAGTAGACTTAGTAGGTCATATTAGTTCATTTTGGTTCTCGTTCAACTAGTTCATTCTAATACAATTGTTCACTACATCTCCCCGTTCATCCTACTCCTACTTCACACAATAAATTTTTTATAGTTGAAATGTATTTTCGGAAGTTCTTCGCAGTTGACTTAGTGGGCGATATTCGTATTAGTGGACTTCGACAGCATATAATCCATATAATTCCATTTTCAATTTTTATAGTTGGAATGTCTTTTCAGAAGCTCTTCGCAGTAGACGAAGATGGCCTTAGAAAGCATATAGACAGCGAAGAAGTCGAATCTATTATACAGGATGATTCTAACTCGTACATCATCCTGTTTGAAGCTTCAATGGATTAATTTTCAATTTTTAAAAGTAGGATGTATTTTCGGAAGCTTTTCTTCAACGGCATATAATCATAATCGAAAATCATTGTATTTTTTTTTCTGCCATAGAAAAACTCGATCATACTGACTGGGGAATTTTATTCCATAGAAAAATATCGATACTCAGAGACTGAGAACCGAACATTTTTTCTAACGAAATTGTTTTTATCCGATTCTGCGGGAAAATATTCCTCGTTTTCTTCGGAATATCCATACCAACGACTGAACATTTTTTCTTTTTGAAAATATTCTCTGTGGAAAATAGAATTGTAGAACTCGGTTAGGTCTCTGCAGATTTCCCACTAGAACTAAATGAATGACCTAGTTCCTTTTGAGCAGTGAACCGAAAATGAACGAAACGCATCAGGAACGAGATTGCCAAACCCTACTAAAGAGTTTTTTTTTACTTCCAGAAGACTTTGCAGCAAGCAAATATGTATATCATTTATTTCAGAATTTCTGATCTCCAACCTCCTCCTTTGACTTCTACCAAATATTTCCATTTGGCAACCCTGCGACCACAATGCAAATATATTTGAATTAGATTTTATAAGCCATGATAACGAATGTTAAGCACGTGTTTTTCAGAAAAGCTAATAGAAAAAACGAAACGCAGAAGAGAATGAGAAACAAAGGCAGCAAAAAAAGAAACGTAGATGACAACCGCAAAATGGACGGACTTAGAAGTAGCTGTAGAAAAAAATATTGAGACCAACAAAACACCAGCAGCTCTGAGAATAGAATTGGAAAAACAATTGCTATACAAAAAAATGAAATTGTTTAAATATGGGGGACCTGGGACCATAGAAGAAAATAAACAAAATGCAAAAAATTGTCAACAGTGTTTGCAAATTGTGGGCAACACATTGAAAGCGTTTGGCGATTGGAGCTATTAAAACAAAAATGATTTATTTCGAATTGAGAAGGGAGGCAAGGGGGTTTATTGCTATTTTGCATATTCTGCAAAGTGTCTTAATTTGTATGTTGAGCAGTTTTGCCGCCATTTTTTTCTGTGAATACGAAAAATCTGAAAAACAAAACTCCACAACAAACGGTAGTGACAGCATTTTATGTGCCAAACATCAAGTGGATTTTATTGAATTGCAGTTTCGTAGTTGTTGTTGTTGTTATTGGATTTTCTGCAATAACCATTAAATTTGATATGCATAAAAAGAATTAATTGAATTGCAAGCAAAGTGTAAATATGTAGCCACGGCACTTCTTGCAAGTGCAACAGAGTGGCACAGATTTGTGGCAGCAGTATTTTTACCAAAATGAAGTATGAAGGTTAAACATTAATTGTAAATTTGCAGCATTCGAACCGGCTTTGCCGAACTCCCAAAAAATCAAAAACGTGATAATTTAAGAAGAACCACCAACAACAAAAAAGTGAAAGGATTCGAATTGTGGAAAATTATTGAAAAGGGGAAGCAAAGCCTTTAAAGAAAACAAAAACGAATGCTATTTTCAATTTAAAATTAAATTGCTATAGCTTAATCCCTTTTTTTGTTGTGCCCTGAAGGCTTCGCTCTTTTTTTGCAATAAATAAAATGGAATTATGGTACGACCGATCGACCTTCCATGGAGAGCTTAACAACCACAACAAAAAACACATTTGTATATTTCCAACAATTCTCAAAAAAAACTAAGAATGGGAATGAATGACTTCGAAAGAGAGCGCAATAACACTAAAAATAAGTGATCATATCGCTTTTAAATGTCGCCGAAGTGATCATGCGTGAAAGAGAGCGTATAACATGTTTTAACGAATAGCACGCTACGCAAAGCAAATGGGTATAGTTCATGGCTTGAGATTAATTTAACTAAAATAGAGAAGTGGTTGTCGATTTAACTAAAATACATTTTTAGTGAGAGTGTTGTAGTTCCGGAACAAACTGTTATGGAACGATCGGAACTAGGTCTGGTTCTTTAGTTACTTTTTCTTCAGTGGTTCATTTTTTACTCTAGTGCGCCTAGTTCCTTTTGATCCATGCAATCGTTCATCTAGACCTTTTTGAATTAGGTTAATCTGGTATCCTCTTTGCTTCCTTTATTTCAGCTTTTTTATTCGGAAACCTTTTTCTCCATCGTCAGCGAATCTCTTCATTTTCTGAGTTTCAAAAAAAATGAAAAAATGAATGAAAACTGAAAAAAATGTTCCCCCAAGCACATAAATATAATTCCAATATATTTCATACCATCCTAAGATGTTGGTGGCCACTTTTGCTCTTTATCCTCTTTCAGCAATTGTTTCATTGTAAAGAGCCTGCAAATATTAGTTCTAATGGTAGTAGTCTTGGCTGAAGCTGAGGAGAGCCTATAGTCTGTGGGTGACCAGTCTCGAACTGTTCGTGGTTCTACTTTTAATAGCTTTAACTATGAACCAGACCGAAGGTTTCGTTAGCACGGTGTCAGGATCACTAGGTCTGCGGATTTAGCCTTGCAATTGGTGTTGGCTCTTCGGGGAGCATCGTGTTGGAGGTGATTTATAGTTAAATCGCGAATAGAGCTTCGGCTCGGTTTGCAGTTGCATTGCAACCGGGAGTTTTAGTTGGGATTAAGTTCAAATATGTGTGATCGATTGGTACCAGTATTTTGGTGTGGGGCCGTTGGTTGACGCTTTTTATTAACTGGTGTTTACTAGACCGTGGTGTAAGACCGCAAGGTAGATACCCACGTACTCGAAGCATAACTGTCGAATACTCCTATGCATTAATTAGCAACTTGGACAGGTAGAGTGTATTTTCGGAAGCTCTTCGAAATAGACTTGATAGACCTTCGACAGCATATAATCCATACAGAAGTCGAATTTATCGTGCAGGATGATTCTAAGTTCTATATGAAGCTGTCTGACACTCCAATTCATTCATTATGAACTTTTATGGTTAGGATATATCTTCAGAAGCTCTTCGCAGTAGACATAAGGCGGTGAAAGTGGTATCTATCGAGCCGGATAATTCCAAGATACTTTAAACTATCTGATACTCCTATGTATTTTCGGAATCTCTAGACTAGGAAGGCGAATTCTTATTAGTGACTTTCGACAGCATATAATCCATATGACGGTGAAAGTCAAATCTATCGGATACTTTATCCGATCCGATACTCCTATGCATTCATTTTCAAGTTTTACGGTTAGGATGTGTCTTTCGGAAGCTCTTCACAGTATGCTTGGTAGGCGAAATCCATATTAGTGGTCTTCGACAGCATATAATCCATATATGAGTCGAATATATCGCGCATGATGATTCCAAGTTCTACATCACCTTCTCTGACAATCCAATGCATTCATTTCCAACTTACATGCAGCATAATTGCAAGATACTTCATTCGGTCTAATACTCCTATGGATTCATTACCAACTTTTTAGATGTTTCGATCTATTTTCGGAAGCTTTTCGCAGTAGAATTGATTGGTGAAATTCATGTTAATGCCTGGGAAATTTTGGTCTATCGATTCTTTTCCCAGCTCTTTATCGACTCAAAAATAGCCTTTTCATATAAAATCTCTGAGCTCATCGTTATAGGGTGCCTCAAAATCCACCTCCATCCATCCAAAAAAAAATCCTACTCGTATTACCATACATATGGGCCACAAAATCATCATTCGCCTCGTCATCGTATGACATGTCTTTCGGTTAGTTTATGGGACTCTGTTTTTTGTTGTCTCTGGGTAGGGGAAGAAGAGTCGGAAGGAGGAGCCCTCATAACTCTTTTTTCTTGAACTGTTGCAAAAAGTTAAACGCATTTTTGTTGCCTTAACATTGAACAATAAAAACAACTAAAGTGCGAACAATGCCAAACAACTTGCAACAACAATAATAAAAGCATCAGCAACAACAGCAATGAAGAAGTCAACCAAGACCAGACCAAAGTTTTTAAAGGCAATGACGACGAAGAAGAGGTAGGAAGAAAAAATAAGAAGAAGATGTGGAAGAAAAATAAATCGTGTGGTATTCAGAGCAAAGTTATTAAGCCGGTTGCTCGTTCGTTTACTGAATGACTCTGCGTCAAAAGATGACTTGCATACTGCTCCTCACTCCTAATCTGTCACGAAGTTTGCCGGCCGGCTGATTACGAAGCCTATATATTTTTTCTCCGTTCGTTTCTTGATTTTGTGTTCTGTTTATGCTTGGATTTAAATTGCATTGAGCCACGTCTTTCTTTTTGGTAGGCTATTTGCTGGTGGTTGGGTGTCATCTTTCCTCCAGAGCTGAGGAATGGAATTGGAACTGTGTGAGTAGTTTCGTTTAAAAATATGGGGGAATTGATGAATGTGCGTAGCTTGACTTGTGTAAAGTTCAGCTCATTTTATGCTTTGGAATGATGACTTGGGTTGCGTAGAATTTTTTTATGTTTATGAACTTCCACCAAATGTCGTTTTAAATTTTTGTTCGAAGCCATTCTTTTCGATTCTCGTATCGAGCTGTCTTGGTAATTTCAAGTGCATATGTTTGAGATTACGAAATTCCTCCTTTTTTGTGGAGCAGCCAAAGTTCATGCTTCATTAGTGTTTGGCGGGAATTGTGTGTCCCTCGCTTTAATGGCATTGTTGTGGACGAACTTCTTTTAAGTAATTTGCTTCTTTTGTCCAAAAAGGCGGAAATTTGGCATATAAAATATTTTTCTGTAAAAGATCATGACCCTATTATGTGCCGCAATGTAGAAGAATTTTCATCATTTCCACATATTAAATTTGGAGTAATAAAAATATTTTATAAATTACTGTAATTTATAGCTAAATCGCGGGTAGAGCTTCGGCTCGGTGTGGAGTTGCATAACAACCCATAGAAAGGCTGGAGTTTTAGATGGGCTCCGCTCCTAATCCAAGAAGGTTATTAAGTCCAAATACGTGTGATCGATTGGTACCTGCAATTGATGTAGCACCAGTTACTCCTTTTGGTATTAACTGGTGTTTACAATACCGTGCGATAAGACCGCAAGATAGGTACCCACGTACTCTAGGCATCTCTGTCTAATACTTCTATGTGTTCATTTCCAACTTGTGCAGGTAGGATGTATTTTCGGAATCTCTTCAAAGTACACTTGGTAGGCCTTCAACAGTATATAATCCATATATAAGTCGAATCTATCACGCAGGATGATTCTAAGTTCTACATCACGATCAATGCATTCATTATCAACTTTTATGGTTAGGATGTACTTTCGAAAAATCTTCGCAGCAGACTTTGGTAGCCAAAATTCGTATTAGTACCATAAGGACTCTAATGTATATGTACAGTCCTTAACGTGTCATCTCAGATAATTGGAAATCAAAAATCATAGCCCATAAATTTTGAAACTTTCGCCACCTAATTTAAAAAAAAAACTCTTCTACAAACGAAGTCAAATATGAGTGTGAGTGAGTTTTGGTATTTATGAGTCGCTGAAATTCCAAGGCAATGCCTCCGATGCCTGCCTCAACCTCCATCGATCGCAAATTCAATAAAAATATGACTTCTGATTGCGTTTTTACACTAAATTACTTGGAACGGGGTAGGTGAGCAATGCCAGTTACGATCATAACAACTGTTCAAATTTTTTTTACATAAAAATTTAAAATTTTTTCCTACGTAGAGAAAAACATTTTCATAAATTCGCAAATGATGTATGTATGTCGTCGTCAATATGCTGGTCGCATTCAGTCTAGGATGTGAGGAAAAGAAAACCTGAATATTTAGTGTGGGCATACCGGAGGAGCTTGACAACAACGGGCAACCAATCACCAAAGGAGCAAAGCTTTCACTTCTTTTTTAATGCAAAATTTTGCAGAAAAAAATTCCAATCAAATGTGTGAAATTTTTAAATAAACTTGACAACAACTACCTCTAGTTAGTGAACACACAAAACTGAGATCTTGACAGGAAAATATCTGCGATAAATACATTTTTGTGTGGACAAAAAGACCCACACTTTATGGCACTCAGATTCCATTATTCCACGAAAAAAAATATTTTTTCTTATCTCCTTTAGAAAACCAAAAATTATAATATTTTCTAAAAACTATTTTTCGCTTTACTTTAAAGTTCATGGTAACCCAGCTAATGTTAGGCCTTGAGCTAATTTTAACCGGCAAATCGTTTAACCATAGATCATTTCTCAACACTTTTACCTTTACTTCGAAGATGAGGGGTGGGGGATTACACATGTGCATTTTCATGCTGCATTTACATGCTGATTACTTGCAGTCAGTCAATTGATTTGCTATTTGTTGGAGATCATTAAGAGTTTTTTTCAGTTACCCTCATGGGATATTAAGAGGGGTCAATCGATCAAGAAGTTAATTTTGGGTGCATTCAATATCTTTCCATGAATTAAAAAAACAAAAAGGCGATACCATCGCACAGGATTTCTTTGTCTAGCAACTTCAGCAATGCTGCAAGAAGCAGGCGGGAAGCTCACATGGCATGAAGTTCCCTGTAGGAAATGTCAGTGAATTCCGACTGTTGGCAACTCCATGTATTGTCCTATAGAAGTCGCATCATTCGTGCGGGATATTGCTATGATATTGATTCTATCTGACACTCCTATGGATTAATTTCAAAGGTTTATACTTAGGATGTATTTTCGAAAGCTCTTTGCAGTAATGTAGGGTTTTTTCTTGACACGAATTTCAAAAATATAAACACAATTTTTGTTGTCCACATTTGTTGACATATTTCCATGTACACATTCAGCCTTCTTTCCACAGTGTTTCAAAGCTTATGGAATGCAAAAATCGATAGCACAGAATCCATAATGGCGACAAAAGTTGAAACATAGGATATGAGTGTCATCCTGTCAGACACTCCTATCCATTCATTTCATTATTTATAATTGGGATATATTTTCGGAAGCAGTAGACTTGTGAAATTTGTTCTTGAAAACCTCCAAAGCACAATCCTGCAATGTCCCCAAAATCACCACTTGTTGAAGTAGTTGTGAAGTATTTCCATGTACACATTCAATCTTCTCTCCACAGAACTTTTAGCATTAGCTATATTTTTGTCAAATGATCCACATGGTGGCAGAAGAAGAGTCTATCATGCTGAATGATTCAAAGTCGTCAAAGTTTTTCAGTGTTGAGTTTGAGTCCCCAATTTGTTGCAGTAATTATGAAGTATTTCCATGTACACATTCAGCCTTCTTTCCACAGTTTTTGAAAAACAACCTCAATCCTCTTTCAAGTATCTCCAATGTCCCCAAATACCCCATTTGTTGAAGTAGTTATGAAGTATTTCCATGTACACATTCAGTTTTCGTTCCACAGTGCTTAGAAGACCTGGGTATTTTTTGTCTTCGACAGTAAATAATCCACATGGTGACTGACAGAATCGAATCTATCATGCAGATTTATTCAAAGTTGCATTCAATTCTATCTTTCATTAATGTATTTTCGAAATCTCTTCGCAGTAGTCTTGGGGTTGTCTTTAAAAACTGCCGATACACATTTTCCAATGTCCCCAAAGTCCCCATTTGTTGTAGTAGTTGTGAAGTATTTCCATGTACACATTCAGTCTTCTTTCCATAGTGCTTCGAAGCCTTGGGTATCTTTGGCTTCGACAGCAAATAATCCACATGATGACTGACAGAATCGAATCTATCGTGCAGATTTATTTAAATTTTCACTCAATTTCAATTTTCATGGATGGGATGTATTTTCTGAAGCTCTTCGCAGTAGACTTAGGGTTTTGCTCTCGAAAACACCGATACACTTTTTCCAATGTCCCCAAAGTCCCCATTCGTTAACGTACTTGTAAACTATTTTCATGTACACATTCAGTCTTCATTCCACAGTGCTTCCAAAGCGTCCCCGCAATGTCAATAACACTTCATCAGCGTATGATATCAGCAATCCTCTTTTAGGTGGCCCACGTATGTCACATATAAACAGTTTTTATAATAATGATCTCATCAGTGACCCCTAACGAAAAAGTCGTTATTAAATATTCTTTAAAAATATATCTCAAATATTTCAAAAATAGTCTTCAAGAAGATTACAGAAAATTCTCCCTCATTATTGCACTTCCCCTCGTTATTTTAACAGTCTTTACACCTTTATGGTAATTTTCAACCATAATGATTTTCCTACAACACCAAAGTCAATTTCTCCCCGGGGCAACATTGATTTCACAAAGAAACTTCAAGCCCAGACAATCTAAACCAATTTTTTTCACCTTCAGTTAGTTAGCCCATCTACATACAATCATATCTCAAATATCACATATGTACACTATATGGCTGCTTATCGTAAATAAAATGCAGTTAAACGCTTACTTAGCCAGACACACTATGTTACAAGTAAAAAAAATTTAATCAAATGGAACAAAAGTCTGTTTTCCTACAACAACATTTGATCGTTTAAAAATCAATTGTAACGACAGAGTTTTGTTGCTCACTGACGGACTGACTGCCTGACTGGTTTCTTCTATCAGCAATATGATCACTGTCGTCGTTTTCGTTCAAGTCAAACGGCCATCAATGAACGATCGTTGGATAGATAGATGCCAGCCATGAGATTATTGTCGTGTGTTGTTGTATTGTCGTCAACGAATCAATCCATCGATCGTTTGATCAATCAATGGATTGATTTTCCATTCCGTTAAATTACATTACAATGTTCCGAGGTATGGGGAGAATTTAATACTTTGATACCGGGTCAGGTTGCAGTTGGGTGCTAGCTCTCGCATTGTATATATAGAACAATGATCGATACTATTTCTTTCCTACTACCTCAATTTATGAATTTCGCTCTTCTCTCCCTCTCTCTCTCCATCAACCTCTTAAAATTTCTTCGCTCTAGGGGCTATCTCCATTGACTTATTATCTGTTGAATGTTGCAAGCTAAAGTACTGCACGAAGTACCCAGCATGTGTCAGAGAGTAATTTTTCTACGATCACTCTGCCTCCCTCCCCCTTTTTTCCAATTGTTTAACCTGAATCTAACTCCACTAAGTGTCGGCAGCAAACGCCATTGGCTACTGTTAGCTAGGGAGTCTATTAAGAGACCGGCGTGTTTTTCATTTTTCTGGTTTTCCGAAACAGCAGGTCATAATTAGAAAATTGTTGTTGTTTTTTATTGTTCTCATATTTTGTTTGTAATCTTGTTATACTTTCATAATAATGTGAATGGCTGACCGAGCTTTATTGTCATTAACGCATTTAATTCCATTCATGTAAACCTTTTTATATTAAAATCTCATTTTTTGATAAAGCTTTCTCTTTTCTTGTTTTGATGTGTCGTCCACTAATGTGTCATATATGGGTCAGAATGACAATGACAAATGCAATTTATTGGGGAGATAACAAGTGAAGTCATCACAATGGAGAAAATTGTCGCGAGAGGAGGTTAAAGAGGTCTTCAAAGGTATTAATAAAAATCGGATGTGTTGTTGAAGTAGCTGTGAATTGTTTCCGTGTACACATTCAGCCTTCTTTCCACAGTGCTTCCAAGCCTTTGGTATTTTTTGGCCTTCGACAGTCGTCGAATCTATCGTACAGAATGATTCAAAGTTCAACTTCAACATCTCTGACACTTATATGCATTAATTTCCAATTTTTACACTTGGGATATATTTTCGGCAGTTCTTTGAAGTATGCTTGTAATTACAACTATACGTACTTTTCAATATTGAGTTCTCCATTTGTTGAAGTAGTTGCGAAGTATTTACATTTACACATTCAGCCTTCGTTCCATAGTGCTTCCAAGCCTTGAGTATTTTTTGGCCTTCGACAGAAGTCGAATCTATCATGCAGACTGATTCAATGTTCTATATCACCTATGTATTTTTGTGGGATTTGCTATACGCATCTTTCGATGTTGACTTAAATCCCCACACGTTGAATTAGTTGTGAAATGTTTCCATGTACACATTTAGCCTTCTTCCACAGAGCTTCTAAGCCTGGGATATATTTTTGACATTCGACAGGACATAATTCACATGGCGACAGTAGTCGAATGAATCTATCGTACAGAATAATTCGATGTTCTACTTCACCCTCTCTGACATTTATATTTATTTTGGGATATATTTTCGGAAAGATCCTTGAAAATCAGCGATACACATTTTTAATCTGAAAGTTTGGGTCCTCCATTTGGTGAAGTAGTTATGAAGTATTTTTGTGTACGCATTCATCCTTCTTTCTACAGTGATTCGAAGCATTGGGTATCTTTTGGCCTTCGACATCGTGCAGAATTAATCAAAGTTCTACTTCAACCTATCTGACACTTAAATGTATTCATATCCAACTTTCATAGTTGAGATATATTTTCGGATGTTCTTCGCAGTAGACTTCGTGGGTTTGCTCTTGAAAACCAGCGTTACGCATTATCAATATTGAGATTTTTAAGTCCTCATTTCTTGAGGTAGTTTTGAAGTATTTCCATGTACACATTCAGTCTTCTCTCCACAGTGCTTTCAAAGCGTCCTTGAAGTGTCAATAGCACAATATTAGCGTATGTTAACACCAATCTTCCCTCAGCTGGCCCTGTTTTAGTATGGAATCCGAGCTTGTAACTTTTCGGATCTTGAGCAAGCACAATTTTAATTTTTTTCGTGGCAGCTATCTCGAATTTAGCAGCCTTTAAATGGCTATAAAAATCGATTTCAAAAGACAATCGATGCAAGTCCCACGAAGCCCAATCTTCTCGTAAATCCAGCATGTCAGTAAATGTAGTAGCGGAACAGTCCTTTTACAATCAAGTCATTAAAGTAAGGAACTGTCTAAAGTTACGCTAATACAATTAAAAATATGAGGTTGTAAATTTAATTAATCTTTACCTGAAAATATGAACTATTTCTTTCATCTTAGGAATTTATTTCTTAATTCATTTTCACAAAATATGTTATCATCGAAAACAATTAGATTGTCATTAAAAAAACATATAATAAATATTCATTCTTTTTATGAACCTTTTCCCTGGAATCCATGCACATTTTCGTATATCTTAGGAATTTATTTCCAAAAAATTACAATTTATAAACCTTAGATCGAAATCTATTATTGAGCAAGTTCCTAAATGTAAGGAATTTTACTTTATGAACTTTTGTCTTAATTCTAGGAAATTTGTTCTTAAAACATCTTAAAAAAGTCTGATATTTGTAGAAAGAATTTTCATTTTCAAATATTAATGAAGTGTGAAATTATTTTATAAACCTTATATCAAAAAATATTAATGCACAAGTTCCTAAATCCTACGAATTTTGTTCTTAAAACATTTTTAAGAATATAAAAGATGTCTACTTTTTATTCGAACTATACTAATTAAAACTTTTTTAACATTAACAGAAAAATTCCTAAACAAATACATAATCTCTATGAACCATTTTCTAAACTATTACCTAATTTTAAAGAACTTTTATTTTATTTAACTTTTTTCTTTTAATTTCATAGTTTTCTCTTCTTTTTTTTATTCACTCTTGAGTATTTTGCACTAAACCCAAATAAAAACCAGCACATTTAGTTATAAGTGTATGTTTGTTTTGTGTACAATGTACATAAAAATTTGTATGTATGTAATATATAAAAAATATAATGAAACCAACTATTAAAACTTAAGTGTTTGACTCAACTACTAGTCCAAGGAATATAGTTGAGTATTTTTGTATTAAAAGAAAATGTATGTTTTTATGTCACACTAAGTAACAAATTGATGTTCTAATTACAAAACAAAAAAAATATATGTATATTAAAAAAAATAATTATACACATAAACATTAGGGTGTTACGAAGCAAAGATTTTACAAAAAAAAAATAATAAATTAAAGAGCATATTAAAATTAACTTTAATTTAAAATTATCACATATAATTTTCTTTAAATAAAATGTTAATTGATACTTCATGTTTATTAAAACCATAATTTTTATAGACCTATTTTTTTATTATATTATTTAAAATCTTTTATTTATTTGAATTTTGCCTGTGAAGGTGATGATCATTTGAATGAGTTTTAAATCAGTTTTTCCTCTTTCGAGTCGTGCTTAAAATGAAAAAAATCTTCGTAACACCCTAATACGCTATACACATTTTGTAGAAAATCAACATAGAAAATACACACACCACATGACACATATCCTACACAAAAAAATTACATTTCCCCACACCCCCAACACACATGAATAATTATAAAACCCCATGTAAATTTAACATAAATCCCCCAACACACGAGCCAAAAAACAAACCCCACATCCCATTTAAAAATATGTTATTCAAAAACAAATTTGTCTAAATTTTTCTTTTGGTTTTAATTTACATAAATTTTAATTTATCATCATTATTTTTGTAATATGTTTTATTTATTTTTTGTATAATAATTTATATATAATTTTTCGATGTTAAATGTTGTAATATTATCTCCCACACAACCACACCCCCACTCCAACACACAAAAAAACACAACTCATCTCTGTTAAATGTTTAATACCATAACATAATAATGTTAGCGCCCTCTCTCTCTGTCTATCTCTCTCATTACTTTATTTTAAATGGCATTCAATCATTTTTAACATTTGATCATTTTTTTGTTTTTCTCTTCTCACTACCGCTTTTTCGACGGCCTCTCTTACTCTCTGTAATTTTGTAATTATCATCGTGTAGCATACGATAGTGATGACGATGAAGAGATTTTAATGGAACCTTCAGACGATGAAATCAAAGAGGATCAATGGCTGGGTGTCACCGTACGGAGTCAAGGATTGGGTGGCAAGGTAAGTAGTAATTTTAATATTTCTTTAAGCCTTTAGTAATTCATTTTATGAAATATTGACCTAAAAATCAAGAACATGTTATTATATTTTAGGAATGTGTTTCCTTAATTTTTTCAAAATAAAAAGTCTTTGAAAAGAAATTTTATTTGCATAATATTAATGAAATACGTATTTATTTTATGAGCCTTTAAGCCTATTAATGAAAAAGTTCTTGAATATTAGGAAAATATTTCATAATCCTTTCCACCAAAAATGTTACTCTTGAAAATATACTGATGTCGTGGAAAACAATGTTAATTTCATACTAATTATGAAAGGCGTATTTGTTCTATAATCATCTACTTGAAATCATTTAAAATGCAAATTCCTAAATGTAAGGAAAAAGTTCCTAAAATATAGTCTCCGAAAAAAGTCTGATAGTCGTTAAAAGAAATATTTATTTCATAATATTTATTATATACGCCTTTATTTTAAAAATCTTTGCCTGAAAGATATTAAAGAACAGTTTTCAAAATTTTACGAATTTTGTACTTACATAATTTTCCAGAATATACAATTAGGACATTTTATCATAGAACCTATTTCAAACCCTTCAATATGGGTTCTCTCTGAGGAACATGTTTTAAAAGCCTGTATGCAAAGTCTATGAATGTTTTCTTATATTTTGGGAATTTATTTCTTAATTCTCTTTCCAAAAATATAGTCTTTGAAGTGTTGACATCGTTGAAATATAAATTTATTTTATGAAGAATAAGTTTCCAAATGTTAAGAATTTTGTTCTTAACATTTTGTTCATTGTCAAGATTGTGTAATTTGTATATTTGTTCATAGAACCTATTTTTAAATGCTCAATAAACCTTCAAACTCTTTAACATGATTTCTCTCTGGGTAACTTATTTTCTGGAGTCCATGAATATTTCCTTATACATTGGGAATTTATTTCTTAATCCTCTTTTCAAAATTATAGTCTTTGAAAGATATTTTAATCTCATTTTTATGCGATATATTCGCTAAATTTTAACAATTAACATGTTCATAATTATTAGGAATTTTGTTCTTAAATCATAAATTAATTTTTATTTAAAAAAACATTAACATATTTTCCTTTCTATCTCAAAATGTCGAAACTAACATAGTTTCTCTCCGAATCACTTATTCTGTGAGCTTTTTCTGGAATGTCAAAAAAAAAAATTAAGTTCATAATATTAATGAAATTTGCATTATTTTTATGCAACTTTGTCTGAAAGCTATTAATGAACATGTTCTTAAAGGTTATGAATTTCGGTCTAAGGCCATTTTCATAAATTTTTCAGAGATCTATCCTTAATTCAGTTTTATATAGATTCCTAAAAATTATAAAATCTATATGAACTTTATGAATAAACTTATTCCGAATTTTACATTTGATTTTTTTAATTCTCCTTTATTTCTAATTTCCAGGTTTTGGTGTGCGCCCATCGCTACATCACCAAAGTACGCGATAATCGTTATGGCCAAGGTCTATGCTATGTACTGACCAACGAGCTGACATATGATGAAGTTTATGAGCCATGTAAAGGTCGTACTGTGCAAAGGTTTGTATTGTTGGTTTTTTATGTATTTTTTTGGTTTTCTATTTCTTTAGCCAAACATAAATTAAGTTATTAATTTTTGTTAACACATTTCTGCTCGGGTTGTTGTTGAGATTTGTATGTTATGGTTTGTCGGTCGGCTACTTTTTTTGCGATAAAATAAAGCCGATAAGGAAGGGGCAACATAAAATTCATTTTAATGATCTCCCATAGTATTCGCAGTAACTGTGGGATAATTTTTAAATGGCCATTGAGGAGATGGTGTTTATTGTAGGCCAGGTTACATCATTTGACAAAAGATGGGGCGATTTATGTAATAATTAGTAGTTACGGTAGATTTAGAGCAGATTTTTGTGTAATAAATCTTTGGAAGATTAAATTGTTTTTTGGCTTGCTGCTTCTTTTAGTGAAGCTATGAAATTTGAAAAGCGTGAGAACTTTTTTGAATTTTCGTAAGAAAAAATAAACAAAAAATAGTCCATTAATACCTAGATTATACTAAAGTAAAATAATTATTAACAAAATTCTTCTCTCCAGAAATAAATATGTTAGCCACGTATCTAAAATTCTCCTAAAAGTATGCACCATTTTTAAGTAAATTACTTAAATATTATATTACAGTGTTTCAAAGTGACCAATTGATTTTTAAGGCAATTTCAATAAGAGATATCAGAACGTTAAATGATAATTGCGACATTTTAAGGACCTTAATAGAAATGCAGTATGGGTTCAAAAGGGTAAATTCGACAGTTCATTCACTATAGATATTTTCAAATGAAGTTCAAAATGTTCTTAGACGTATCTCTTGATGTTGTAAAGTCATTAGGTAGAGCAGATTATAGAGGTATATTCTAGAAAATAATTACCATAGGGCTAGGCACTCCGTATGTCAGTATGCAAAGGAGTGAAACTTTCCCTTCGAGGTAATGAAGTAAACTTTGAGGGCATTATTAAATGTCTTGGAGTTAATTAGAAAAAAAATATTAAACTAAAAACGGTAATACAAATTCACATTTATTGTAAAATCATCAACATATTGTAAGATTGCAGCTCTGGATAGCTTCAACTCGATCGGAAATTCTTTTCCGTCCTTTGCTTTTTCCAAAACTTTGTATTTGAAGACTTTATGACCCTCAGATCGTAAGGAAATGCTTGTTTTTCTTGAATACAAAACTTATCCTTAGGAAGAAAGCCACCCAAAATTTTGAATTTGATTGAGAGACGCAATACCGAAGTGAGCTAATCGGTCGAAGGACCAAATGATCACAGAAGATAAGCTTCGTTTCTTATTTTAAGAAATATTGAATAAAATATCTCGTATTTTAGGATTAAAGGTCTGGATAGCTTTAGCTTCATCTACAATCCGAAATATTGTATTTCCAGATTTAAAGAGCCTCAGAACGTGAGCAACTGATTAAAGATCTTATCTGTAAAAATAAAGTCTCCTAGCATTTTAAATTTGATTGAAAGACGCAATACAGAAATGAGCTATTCGGTCGAAGGACCAAATGATCACAAAAGATAAGCTTCGTTTCTAATTTTAGGAAATATTAATCAAGTATCTCGTATTGTAGGATGATAGGTCTGGATGGCTTTAGCTCGATCGAAAATTCTTTTACATCCTTTGCTTTCTCCAAAACTTTGTATTTGAAGAATTAAATACCCTCAGATCGTAAGGAAATGCTTCGTTTCTTATTTTAGGAAATATTGAATACAATATCTCGTATTTTAGGATTAAAGGCCTGGATAGCTTTGTTTTTAGTAAAAACAAAATTTATCTGTAAGAAGAAAGTGTCCCAGATATTTTGAATTTGATTGAGAGACGCAATACTGAAATGAGCTGTTCAGTCGAAGGACCAAATGATCACAGAAGATAAGCTTCGTTTCTTATTTTATCATATGTTGAATAAAATATGTCGTATTGTAAGAAAAAATATGTCCCAGAGTTTTGAATTTGATTGAGAACCGCAATACACAAATGAGCTGATCAATCGAAGGACCAAATGCCCACTGAGGAGAAACTTCGTTTTTTATTTTAGGAAATATTGAATAAAATATTTCGTATTATAGGTCGGAATAGCTTGATCTACAAAACATATGTGTCGGAAAAAAGTCCACAGAATTTTGATTGAGAAAAAACAATACAGAAATGAGCTGATCGATCGAAGGACCAAATGTCTACTGAAGAAAAGCTTCGTTTCTTATTTTATAAAATATTGAATAACATATCTCGGACTGCAGGATTGCAGCTCTGGATAGCATTAGCTCCATTGGAAATTCTCTTCCATCATATGCTTTTTCTGAAACTTTGTATTAAAGAGGTGTAGACCCTAAGAACGTGAGGACATTTTTGTTTCTGATTAGGTTTAGCTTGATCTACAATTTCCTTCCATCATATGCTTCCTCCTAAATATTGTATTTAAGGATTTAAAGACATCAGAACGTAAGGAAATTTTGGTTTTTAGTGAATACAAAACATATCTGTAGGAAGAAAGCCATCCAGAATTTTGAATTTGTTGGAGAGACGCAATACAGAAGAAGGTGATCGATCGAAGGACCAAATATATTGAGTTGCAATGAAATATGAGATCAAAGAGTCTTGGTCGAAGGACCAAATAGTTTATGCATTCATTTCAATTTTCTGCAAATATCAAGACCACTTAACAAATATATTTTTTAAAAGCAAGTATTATTTAGTCTGGATAATTATTTTTATTTTCGAAAACAATTTACTTTCTTTGATTTATTTAATTAAAAGTATTTTTCTTTAGTTTTCTAACCTACGCACGCACCCACCAGTATGCGAGTCACTGTAAATATGAGTTCCTAAAAGTATGCTACACTTTTCTTCACATTTTCCCAGTGGCAACCTAACTCAAAAGAGTTCATTCTTATTGAAATCTGCACTATTTAAAACATTATTTAAATTTTATCAAGCATATTCAAATATTCAGAAAGAGTTATGGTCATTGACCTATATAAAATTGCCCCCTCAAATTATTTCCTTTTAAAGTATTATCTATTTTCAAATCGAAATTTATTTTAATTTTTTTTTGGGTCAAGGATTTTTAAACCATAAAACCAAAAACTCAAAAGTGGGACTGCATGTTTAGAAGTCATTTCCATACAGGAATTTAATTCCTGACAAACAAAAATAAACCATGCGTGCGATTATGACATTTTGAAAGAAAAGACAACAACAACAAAGTGTGACATTATTAGCATAATTGTGGGGGAGACGTCCTTGTGCGGAGGAGCAATAGAGGATACAGATAGATAACAAATGTGTGGTTTCTACATTAAGGAAAGCTTGAAAGAAGTTATGCGTGAAAACAATGACACATTCAGGTGAAAAGCTAAACAAAAACAACGACAACATTGAGTAGAAGTGGGTTAAGGAATAAATTATAAAAGGACATAGATTATCCTGCATACATTATTTTAAAAAAGTTCATGATTATGGCTATTAAAAATTATTTTTAAAGCAGCAACATCATGGACTAAAGGTTATTAAAAAAGGACATAGATTATCCTGCATATGTTATTAAAAAAAAGGTCTATGATAACGACTCTTAAAATTATTTTTAAAGCTGCAACATCATGGACTAGAAATATCCTGGATTATCCTGCATAAATTATTTTAAAAAAATCATTGATGCTACTCTTAAAAATTATTATTTAAAATGATAACATCATGGACTATAAATGTGTTAAAAGTATTTAAAAAGTACCTATATACCTCAAATATCCACGATTGCGGATCGGAACATTTATATATAAATTTTTCGAGAATTATCCTGCCTAAATCTAATTTTAATTTTGTTCTATTTTTTCTATATTCCAGAGCCCATGAAGATTACGGGTTTTGTCAAGCTGGTACCTCAGGAGCCTTGTTGGACGATAATACCATGGTCTTGGGAACCCCTGGCCCCTATACCTGGCGTGGTACCGTCTTCGTCACCGAAATTGGTGGTGAATATTTGGAGCGTGACAAGAACATGTACTATGGTGATCATTCGGATACCTCATCGATCGATAAATACAGCTACTTGGGTATGGCTGTCACCGGAGGACGTTATTTTGGTGAACACATGTCATATGCGGCGGGAGCACCTCGTGCCAATGGCCATGGTCAGGTGGTGATATTCGATAAAGATAATCGTAATCCCATCCCCATACACATGGTTATCGAAGGTGAACAATTTGCATCGAGTTTTGGTTATGAAATGACAACGGCCGATGTGAATGGAGATAAGAAACCTGACCTCATTGTGGCGGCACCATTCTATTTCAACAAATCGGAAGGAGGAGCGGTTTATGTTTATCAAAATGTCAATGATATGTTGCCCTACAAGTATACCCTGAAGCTGACTGGTACCTTTGAAAGTCGTTTTGGTTTGGCCTTGGCCAATATTGGTGATATCAACAAGGATGATTGTGAAGATTTGGCTATTGGTGCTCCCTATGAGGATGATGGTGTGGTCTATATTTATTTGGGTAGCCGTACGGGATTGAGTGCCAAGCCATCGCAGAGAATACAGGCCTCCGATTTGGGTTTAATGCCAAAAGCCATTAAGACTTTTGGTAGCTCTATTACAGGAGGTACCGATTTGGATGGTAATTCCTATCCTGATGTTGTGATTGGAGCCTATAACTCCTCCGCGGTGGTGGCTTTATTGTCCCGACCCATTATTAGCATACAAACGAAGTGGAGGGGAAAGGAATTGAAAAATATTGACCCCACCAAAAGTGGTTGCCTGTCGGATGCCTTTAGCAATTTGACCTGTTTTACCTTTGAGGCATGCTGTTCCATTGACCCCTACGAGGAGACGGCAGCGAATATTGATTTGAAGTTGATGTTTACCGTAGAGGCTGAGACATTTGCCCCCAACAAGAAGTTCTCTCGTGTGTTCTTTGATCGTGAAAATAAACGCAGCAATGTCATCAAACGTGAGGTCACGGTGAAGACGGATGGTGGTTTGTCATGTCATCGGGTGATAGGTTATATTAAGGAGAATACCCGCGACATACAAAGTCCAATTAAATTTAAGCTGAATTATACCTTGGTGGAAACGAAGTTACCCGATTCGGGACTGAAGGGTTTAAATCCTATTTTGGATCAAACTCAGGCGAATATTGAATTTGAGGGTACCTTCCAAAAGGATTGTGGCGAAGATGATATCTGTGAAAGTAATTTGAAATTGAGTGCTGAATTGGATTTGAATATGGAGAGTAAGTATTGGAAAAAAGAAATTCCCTTTGAAGTTTGAGGGAGAACTAATTTTTATTTAAATTTCCATTGCAGACGAAAATTATGCCTTGGTCTTGGGTGAACAGGAGGAAATTCGTGTCAATGTAAATGTCAGCAATACCGCCGATTCTGCCTATGAAACCCAATTGTTTATTGTGCATCAAAAGAGTGTGTCCTATATTGCAGCCATTAAGACGGTAAGTTCGGAAAATAAATTTTCACCCCTATTCAATATTTGTAATAAAAAATATGTTTCGCATTTCCAGAGCACCGCCATTTGCAGTCGCTTCAATGAAACTGTGGTGGCCTGCAGTCTTGGCAATCCCATGCGCCGCGGCTCCGCAGCCCAGGTATCAATACGTTTCGATCCCAGTGGTTTGGAGTTGGATGAACGTAATTTGACATTCGACATCTTTGCCAATACCACATCGAGGTTGGTAGGCGTAGAGAAACCGGAAAAGAAATTGGATGTCCGTGTCATAAAGAGAGCTGAATTGAGCTTGCAAGGTTGGGCCCGTCCCGAACAGAGCTTCTATAGTGGAGAGATGCGTTTGGATAGCACCATGATGACAATGGAAGATATCGGATCACAAGTTATGCACACATATCAGGTAAGAAATAACAATATTAAAACAAATTCAATACTATTAACTCGAAGTAGCTTCCGAAAATTATTTTAAAATTACTCGATTTTGAGCCACAGAAGATGTTCTAAAAATTGAATAATTCTCCAAAAAATCGCATAACAAATCACTGAAAATTCTTCGGATAATTGACTTTATGAATTAGCTCGAAGGACCAAAATACGCCTTCAATTGATTCATATAAACACCAGTTCGAAGGACCAAAACTGTATGGCTCATTCATAAAATGTATTTGAAAAGAACACCAATTTGTTTTAAAAAATCATTGCTCGAAGTACCAAATATTTTTAAGATTTATCAAGTATTACTTCGATGTTCGGATACTAGATCGAAGGACAAAAACTAAGCTATGATGTAATTTTTATTTCCAACATTAACAAATTCCGATTGAACATTCTTCAAAAAAAACATAATGCCTGAAATTGCAAAAAGGGAACTTCAGATATTTGACTTCATAAATTAGCTCGAAGGACCAAATATTCCTGCAATTGATTATTTGGATGAATATACCATACACCTTTGGAAAAAATAATATTTTTTCAATGAAAATCATAGCTCGAAGGACCAAATATATTTGAGCATTGCTACATTCATTATCACGTTATAGATACTAGCTTGTAGGACATAACAACTAGCTCGAAGGACCAAATTTTTCAATGGGAAAAATGCTTGACAAATTAATAGCTCATGGTTCAAAAATCAACCACAAGTCACTATGTGAGCACAATAAATAATTTAAATTCTGAAAATAATCTAACAGAAATTGATTATTAAAATCTGAGCTCAGTAATGAGCTGATCGAAGGAAAAAATGTTTACACAAGAGATGGTCGAAGGGCCGAATATCCATTTAATAATTCCTTCATCATTTATTTGACATTTAGAATAAAAGCTTTGATCTGACGAAATAATACCAAATATGCATCCATTTGAATAATCATTTAATAAAAATTACGTCTGATGATGAATTGTTGGCTCGGAATGAACTGATCGAAGGACCAATAAAACACCAAAATGTAAAAAAAAAAATTGAATACTGCTGATCATTGAGATGTAGCTCTTCTTAATAAATTTTCTTTGCCATTTTTCTGGTCCCTACAAAAACATAATTAAATATACTTTGAGCAGAAATTCAATATGAGATTTGTAAGAAATGGAGAATTACTTTGAAGGACTAAACATTTCAGAAATTTTTTGAAATGAAAACTAGCTCGAAGGACCAAATCAGACTAACTTCTTAATTTCGAAGAGCTTGTGAATTAAATCGAAGGACCAAATATTTCACTAGTTGTATCAAATGAACTCTTTAACATTTTTCTGATTCCTTCAAAAGCATTATTTAAAAAATGTCTAGATGTGTATATGTCAATAAATGTCTGCATAAAATTAGATACACCTTGGACAGCAATTAAATATGAGATTTCTGAGAAAAGACGAATTACTTCGAAGGACCAAATATTTCATACATTTGCGGAAGTACAAACATGAACGAAGGACCAAATCAGAATATTCAATATGTGTCATTAGGTGTCTACCCAGTGCATAATAGAATAAATATCCCACAGCGAGCATGTCGAAGGACCAAATTATTGTTTGAATATGAAGATATTTGTGTCTTCTTCTTTGTTATTTTTAAAATATTTATTTTTTATTTAAATATGTTTTTTATACAATTTACTAATTTATATTATTTTATTTCTCCCATGGTTACAGATCTACAACGAAGGACCCTGGAAGGCGCCTAAAGTTCAGCTTACCATCTACTGGCCCTATCAAATCCATAGCGAAAAAGATAAACGTGACAAATGGCTGTTATATCTGGAAGAAATGCCAATTATCGATAATGTACGAAATGGTGAATGTTTTGTCGCCTCCGAATATATAAATCCGCTTAAATTACAAACGAAATCGAAAACGAATTTGGTAGTCGATGATTTACTGCTAGCACCAGCCTCCTATATGATGAGACCGTTGAATAAAACTCAATTTGCTCATCGTATGTATATGGAAAAATCGACATATAGCAGTAGTAAACAAGAGTCAACGAGTGAAGAATCCTCTTCGGGTATTTTGAATCGTTTACGCCGTGATACACTGACACGTATTATACGCCCTGAACGTTTTATGGATTTCCGTGGTGATCATAAGAATAAAAAACGTGATATTGTTGAATTGGATTGTACCAAGGCTACAGCTAAATGTATTAAGATACAATGTGATATCTATAATATGCCAGCTAATACGGAGGCTTATGTTCACATTAAAGCAAGACTTTGGAATTCCACATTGGTATCGGAACATCCACGGGCGGATGCTGTGCGAATTATTTCAACGGCGCATGTTGAAATACCCAAAGAATTTAGTGTGGAGCAGACACAAACTTCAGAGCCACTAACGGTAAGTTGAAAAATGTGATTAAATGAAAGATCGAATGACAAATCGGAAGCTATTTAAGATTGACATGGTTCTGGTTTATGAATATGTTCTCTAGAATGATTTTAGGGTTCATTTAAGTTCTAAAATTTATAATAGGATATAAATTTCTTTCTCATCAAACAAAATTCATTATTATCGAAATAATGTATTACTCGAAGGACCAAAGACTAAAAATTGCTTGGTCGAAGGACCAAATATTTATTATGGGAAATAACAGAAAATACCGCAATTTTAAACGGATTTCTGGTGATCAGGAAGATTTATTGAGAGCACAGATTGTCTGGTTTAATAGCTCTGGTATGACCAAATAATTTAAAGACCTTGCTCGAAGGACCAAAAATTCAGATGTTGAAATGTGTGGAATATTTAAAATTCGAAACTAAATTCATTCAAGTGTGTTCAGGATGCAATGTATCAAAATAAAATATTACTCGAAGGACCAAAAATTACAAAAAAGCTTATTCGAAGGACCAAATATTTATTAGGGGAAATAATAGAAAATACGTCAGTTTTAAACGGATTTCTGGCGATCAGGAGGATTTATTCAGATCACAGGATTTATTCAGAGCATAGAATGTCTGATTTAATATGTAAAACTTTAAAGACCAGATCGCCTTGCTCGAAGAACCAAAAATTCAGATGATAAAATCTGAATGAAAAATAAAAACTCGGGGCATTTAGAAATGGGAAACTGAATTCATTATTATTAAGGAAATTCATTCTTCTGATCAGGGATGGTCCGTTTGACGAATTTTTAGGTTTTCGACTGTCAAAAAGTTTTAAACGTCGAAAGCGTCATATACTTGTATAAAATGTAATAAATGTAGTAAACGTCTTGTCAAAAACCTAATGGTTTTGGGGGGTTTCCGACGTTTCTGACGTATGTATTATACGTCGGAAATGTATGTCATTTACGTCACTGTTTCTGACGGACCATCTCTGCTTCAGATATTCGAGTGTCTTCAGGTTGGAATGTATCGAAATAAAATATTACTCGAAGGACCAAAAATTGCTTGCTCGAAGGACCAAATATTTATTAGGGAAAATCAACGGATTTCTGGCAATCAGCAGTATTTATTCAGAGCATAGATTGTCTGATCTTATATGTACTTAGTTGCTTTGGTTTGATGAAATTGTTTAAAGACCAGATCTCCTTGTTCGAAGGTTCAAAAATTCAGATAATAAAATGAGAATGAAAAATTACAATTCGGAATATTTAGAAATGCAGAACTAAGTGCATTATTATTCTGGAAATTCATTCTTCAGCTATTCGAGTGTCTTCAGGTTGCAATGTATCGTAATAAAATATTACTTAAAGGACCAGAAATAGCTTGCTCGAAGGACCAAATATTTATTAGGGGAATAAACGGATTTCTGGCGATCAGGAGGATTTATTCAGAGCAAAGATTGTCTGATTTAATATGTACTTAATTGTTTTGGTTCGACAAAATAGACCTCCTTACTCGAAGGACCAAAAATTCAGATGATAAAATGCGAATGAAAATAACAATTCAGAATATTTAGAAATGCGAAATTAAATGCTTTTTTATTCGGGAAATTCATTCTTCAGATATTCGAGTGTCTTTTGTGATGCAATGTATCGAAATAAAATATTACTCGAAGGACCAACAATGACAAATATATATTAGGGGTAAATAATAGAAAATTTCGCAATTTTGAAAGGATTTCTGGGGATCAGGAGGATTTATTTAGAGCACAGATTGTCTGATTTAACACGTACTTAATTGCTTTGGTTTGACGAAATAGTTTACAGACCAGTCCTCCTTGCTCGAAGGACCAAAAATTCAGATGCTGAAATGTGAATGAAAAATAACAATTCGGAATATTTAGAAATACAATTTTAAACCTATTGACCTTTGGGAGGAACGAATCTTAGAAAAAAATTCTATATATATTATAAGGTTGATTTTTTTTTTTGGTTATGAGGAAAATTACTCTGGTCGAAGGACCAAATATAATTTTTTTATTATTTCGTTTTTTTTTAAATGTTCATAAACTGTCTGGAACTTAATTTTTGAATATTATTTACTTCTTTGTGTTATTATTTTCTCAAAATTAATTTAATTTCATTTTTTTCTATTCCTTTCAGGTGGAAACCCGTGCCTATCCCGAACTGAGCGGTCAACAGCGCGACACAGCAACGCCGCTATGGATAATTATATTGGCCATTATTGGCGGGCTGCTGCTATTGGCTCTCTTCACCTATGCCATGTGGAAATGTGGATTCTTTAAGCGAAGAAGGCCCGATCCAACGCTCAGCGGGAATTTGGAAAAAATGAATGAGGAGAAGCCATTCTTAAATTCATCACAGAAAAATAATCATCATGGTTTCTAACAAGAAGGGACAGTTGGGTGGGATTTGATGCAACAACAAAAACTAAAGCCAGTAGTGGCTGAACCACCCATAAAATGCTGTAGCAAAACGAATAAAAAGGATAGTGATACATATGATTTTTGGCTAGCACTGCAACAGGAGAATAATAATAACAACAACAATAGTAATAATAATAACAATAATAATTACAACTATAATAGTTGTAATAATACTATGAACAACCATGAGGCCTGTGTTATAGACTGGGGCTCTTTGTAGAAAGGGTCTAACTAATTGGGAGAAAAACGTGAAAAACAAATCCTAGAAGCCGGAAGCCATATTTTTATACAACCCAATTTCCCAATTACAGAAAAAAAAATCAATAACTTTATCCAATTCCTTCACATAACCTATGCTACAAGACACCCACATGTTGAAAAAATGTATTTTTTTATTATTTGTTCACCTGTGCCATTTTTACGGGGGGTTTAATCTACACAATATGCTAATTTTTTATTATGTAACAAAAATCGAACCAATTACTTAATTTAAAACCTACACATAAACACATAGATACACACATTTTTTAAGCACCTCTTTTAAGTAAAAATTTTGTACATACTATTTTTTTGTTTGTTAGTTGTAATATTAATTCTTTTTAATTTATAAGTTAAAACAATTATTGTTCTTATATAAACATAATATAATATATAAAATAATTATAAACTTTCCATTTAGATTAGTGAAAAACCAATTGTAAATGAGAAATTTTCTAAAAATTTGTCATTTCGATTCGTTTCATTTGCTTAGATCAAAGAAAAACAAACAAACAAACACAAAAACAACAACCATCTATTTTAATAATAATTTAAGCTATGATAAATTTTATTGTTTTGTAAAATAATAATTATTTGTAATAGTTTTAAGAAATTATTTAAGTATTGACCATGTAAGCCTTAATTTTATTAAAAGTGATTTTTAAATAGAAAAACAAAAACAATTATGAAAAAATCCAATAACTGCCTTTTATGAATTTCCAAAGCCTAGAGGTTTCAATGAAAGTTTCAATATGGTTGGGTGTGTTTTTGGAGAAAGGGAAATTTAATTTATTACATTTTGAGAATCTTTTTTTAAAGAAATACAGTGCTAATGGGGTTATGTTTGGCCGCGCTCATTCAAAATGCCAAAAATTGTTCGGGATTCTTATATGCGGGATTATGCCAAGAGGGTTTGTATCCGACTAACATAAACATAGTCTAGTTGGAAAATTGGGCTAGCACCCAGAATGCCAAATCAGAGCCAATTTTGTTGGAAAATGCAACAAGGACTCATTTCAATATTCTAAAGGAGCAGGACTTTTATATAGACGCTATATCAAAACAAAAACCAATATTGTAAATTTTCCTCATACAAGTGTTTCACCTACCAAAAAACCAGGCGGTCAAAGTTCAGCCACTTTGTCAAGGGCCATTGAATATAACAGGTAATATTTTTATTAAAATTCGGTACGATTTTAATAAAAAGAAAGTATCTTTATAATCCGAATTTTATATTAAAATATGCCCGTCTAAAGCTAATCAATATACACACCAATATTGAAAATTAGCTTCAACACATCCCATCGCAACACAAATCTAGCGCTATACTAATTTTGGTACCATTTATTACCGTACCTATTTCCAAAACTAATTCTAAATTTCATGATTTGAGCTCTATAGGTTCACCCAAATATTAATTTTATCAAATTTAGTACGATTTTGTACACATTAATACAAATCCAATAGAAACCCAATTTCCTAATTTCAAGATTCCAGCCCGATCCTTCAATAAATTGTATACCATTTAGAACACATTAGTATGATTTTCCAAATTCAAATATTAAGATTCCAGCTCTATCGGTTCAAATCCACATTTGGTATCATTTAGTACACATTTGTGCAATCTTCCAAAACTTCTGCAACATCCTATCACTTTTTCAATAATAAATTCAGAATCTCAGCACTATAGGTTCACCCAAAATTTAAATGTTACCAAATTTAGTACCCCAATCGGTACTAATACACCAAAACTACACTCCAACAGTAACCTCATTTCCAACTTTCAGTGCTCTAGCTCTATGGGTTCACCCAAATACACATTTGGTACTATTTTGTACACATGAGTACAATTTTCCAAAACTTCCTAAATACACCAATCCTACATCTTAACAGTGACCCTAACTTTAAATTCCAGGATTTTAGGTCTATCGTTTCACTCAAAATCCAAATTGTCCAAATATAGTACCTAACATTTAGTACATTCGTGCACATAAGTACATATTTCCAAAAAAATACATACATATCGCTATCCTACGCTCCGACGGTAATGCTAATATCAAATTTCATCCGGTGCTCTAAATTCAAACCGTACCAAATTTAGTACAGTTAGTACTTTTCGTATACATGATTACACGCTTTCAAAACTACCTCCTTATGTCGACCCTACATCTCAACATTGATTCGCATTCCAAATTTTAAGTTTTTAGCTCTATCCGCTCACGTTCTACGAAATTCGAAAAATTTAGTACTTTTTGGATTTTCACAGTTCGAATTTCTGAAAATCATTTGCCTATACGGGGTTAAAAGGTGGAACCATATACTCCATTTTCAATACCAAATATACTGGGAGTAGTAAACAATTTTCAATGTGATTTGAACTGACATATTCCGTTTTCTATTTTTAAAATTTTATTTGAATCACTAAATTCTGAATATTATTTTCCAATCGATGGTTCCATTAAAACTTAGTATTTTTCTTCTGCTTACTGACGGTATTAAAATTTATTTGAAATGAACTGTGTTTTCATTGCGTACAAATTTAAAATTTTTTGGGTGTTTTTTATCTTCAGATTATGTGAGAAGAAACACTTGCGGTTTTGAAAATAGTTTTTCTTTTTGGGTCTTCTTTGAGAAATCATTTAAGAGCATTACTATATGGCTCATATAAATAATATTTTTTGGTGTTTTTCAAAGTAGGCACTTTGAAAAACAAATTATAGTCACTATAGGCATTTGGGTACCCTTAAAAATTAATATTCTTTGAGAAGGTTTCCTAGAGCAATTTTTACAGAGTAGGTTCTACTAACTGTTTTCATATTCAAGAGTACAGTCCCATTACATTTTAACACAATTATATGGGAGGACCACCACGGACTCTGATTTAAGTACCATTCATTTCATAGTCTATATAATATAGTGCCTTAGTATTATTATTTAGTTGACATATTATTTGATAGATTATATTTCAATATTTGCGTTAATAACTAGTATAAAATATTCTCAAAATGTAATGAACTGTAATGAACAATTCAAATATCCTTAAAAAAATAATACATAAACAGCTATAGTCCGAATCATATAAAACTCAAAAATACAAACAAGTATGCCTTTATGAAGTTCGAATATTAAACGAATATAAACTACACTCTTCGATAAAATAAATTTCAAATCTATAAACAAAAAATAAAGGACTAAAAAGAATTTGAATCTAAATATAACGTAATTTTGTAAATAATATTTAATATTAGTATGCAGATCTTTATATTATTTCTCATAATTATTTATTTGAATTTGTAATAACTATAAAATAAATATCGAGCACTTATTTTGTTGTTGCTAATTTGTGTAATTTTATTAAGATTTACTAAGCCATAGGTAAATTAGAAAATATTTAAGCACTGATTTTTTATAAATCAATATATGAAAAAAGAAAGTAAGCATAATTTTAGTAAAAATATTTTTTTTTAAGTTTTTATTAAACAACAACAAAAAATCGAAATAAACACTTAAATATTGAAAAACATAGTTTCATTTAATTGCAAATGGATCCAATGATTACGTTCGACAAAAAATCGAGAAGTAGTAATTGTGACAAGTTTCAAGGTTACGATCACAAGAGAATTCAAATTGTGATTGTGCTATGTATGTATATACAATTGAAAGGTTTTGAACCATGTCTTACAATAATGTGTAACCAGTAAGGAATGTTTAAAAGTCGAATGGGCCGACTATATGATACCCATCACCACTTTGGATACATACAAGAGATGCTCATAAAATAGACATAGCATCTTTGGAGGAAAAAAAAGGAATATGAAAAATTGAATGTCAATCATGTGTATGAAATCGAGCAAAATCATATATGGGAGCTATATGTAAATCTGAACGTATTTAACCGTGGAAAAAACCATTTGGCATGTTCCGTGAAGATAAATTTAAAATTTAACTAGCAAAGACACAAACCACCAAACTTTTTCGCTGGTTCACATAGGGTTAAGACAGAGAGAGTGAGAGAATGCGAAATTGCAGAACTAAATCGAGATAGAGAGAGAAAGTGTGAGCGTAACTGAGAATGTGCCACAATTTGCAGAACAGAATTGTGCGCAGTATGTGAGCGTATTTGACAATGCGCCACCAATTTGCAGAACTAAATTGCGGCCGGCCTTATGCAAATTTCATATAAAATACCCCATTGTAAAAAAATGAAGAAGGGTTCGGGGTTGAGGGGGGCTCAAACGAAAGGTCTAAGAGTGTACTTTCAGAATATGTGGACCATATAGGCAAAAAGAATTTCGGAGATGGGAATTTTTCCGATTTTCTGAAAATGTTTAGGGTGACTTTAGGAAAATTTCCGATAAAATGGGCCACTGTAAAAAAATGAAGAAGGGTTCGGGGTTGAGGGGGGGCTCAAACGAAAGGTCTAAGAGTGTACTTTCAGAATATGTGGACCATATAGGCAAAAAGAATTTCGGAGATGGGAATTTTTCCGATTTTCTGAAAATGTTTAGGGTGACTTTAGGAAAATTTCCGATAAAATGGGCCACTGTAAAAAAATGAAGAAGGGTTCGGGGTTGAGGGGGGGCTCAAACGAAAGGTCTAAGAGTGTACTTTCAGAATATGTGGACCATATAGGCAAAAAGAATTTCGGAGATGGGAATTTTTCCGATTTTCTGAAAATGTTTAGGGTGACTTTAGGAAAATTTCCGATAAAATGGGCCACTGTAAAAAAATGAAGAAGGGTTCGGGGTTGAGGGGGGGCTCAAACGAAAGGTCTAAGAGTGTACTTTCAGAATATGTGGACCATATAGGCAAAAAGAATTTCGGAGATGGGAATTTTTCCGATTTTCTGAAAATGTTTAGGGTGACTTTAGGAAAATTTCCGATAAAATGGGCCACTGTAAAAAAATGAAGAAGGGTTCGGGGTTGAGGGGGGGCTCAAACGAAAGGTCTAAGAGTGTACTTTCAGAATATGTGGACCATATAGGCAAAAAGAATTTCGGAGATGGGAATTTTTCCGATTTTCTGAAAATGTTTAGGGTGACTTTAGGAAAATTTCCGATAAAATGGGCCACTGTAAAAAAATGAAGAAGGGTTCGGGGTTGAGGGGGGGCTCAAACGAAAGGTCTAAGAGTGTACTTTCAGAATATGTGGACCATATAGGCAAAAAGAATTTCGGAGATGGGAATTTTTCCGATTTTCTGAAAATGTTTAGGGTGACTTTAGGAAAATTTCCGATAAAATGGGCCACTGTAAAAAAATGAAGAAGGGTTCGGGGTTGAGGGGGGGCTCAAACGAAAGGTCTAAGAGTGTACTTTCAGAATATGTGGACCATATAGGCAAAAAGAATTTCGGAGATGGGAATTTTTCCGATTTTCTGAAAATGTTTAGGGTGACTTTAGGAAAATTTCCGATAAAATGGGCCACTGTAAAAAAATGAAGAAGGGTTCGGGGTTGAGGGGGGGCTCAAACGAAAGGTCTAAGAGTGTACTTTCAGAATATGTGGACCATATAGGCAAAAAGAATTTCGGAGATGGGAATTTTTCCGATTTTCTGAAAATGTTTAGGGTGACTTTAGGAAAATTTCCGATAAAATGGGCCACTGTAAAAAAATGAAGAAGGGTTCGGGGTTGAGGGGGGGCTCAAACGAAAGGTCTAAGAGTGTACTTTCAGAATATGTGGACCATATAGGCAAAAAGAATTTCGGAGATGGGAATTTTTCCGATTTTCTGAAAATGTTTAGGGTGACTTTAGGAAAATTTCCGATAAAATGGGCCACTGTAAAAAAATGAAGAAGGGTTCGGGGTTGAGGGGGGGCTCAAACGAAAGGTCTAAGAGTGTACTTTCAGAATATGTGGACCATATAGGCAAAAAGAATTTCGGAGATGGGAATTTTTCCGATTTTCTGAAAATGTTTAGGGTGACTTTAGGAAAATTTCCGATAAAATGGGCCACTGTAAAAAAATGAAGAAGGGTTCGGGGTTGAGGGGGGGCTCAAACGAAAGGTCTAAGAGTGTACTTTCAGAATATGTGGACCATATAGGCAAAAAGAATTTCGGAGATGGGAATTTTTCCGATTTTCTGAAAATGTTTAGGGTGACTTTAGGAAAATTTCCGATAAAATGGGCCACTGTAAAAAAATGAAGAAGGGTTCGGGGTTGAGGGGGGCTCAAACGAAAGGTCTAAGAGTGTACTTTCAGAATATGTGGACCATATAGGCAAAAAGAATTTCGGAGATGGGAATTTTTCCGATTTTCTGAAAATGTTTAGGGTGACTTTAGGAAAATTTCCGATAAAATGGGCCACTGTAAAAAAATGAAGAAGGGTTCGGGGTTGAGGGGGGGCTCAAACGAAAGGTCTAAGAGTGTACTTTCAGAATATGTGGACCATATAGGCAAAAAGAATTTCGGAGATGGGAATTTTTCCGATTTTCTGAAAATGTTTAGGGTGACTTTAGGAAAATTTCCGATAAAATGGGCCACTGTAAAAAAATGAAGAAGGGTTCGGGGTTGAGGGGGGGCTCAAACGAAAGGTCTAAGAGTGTACTTTCAGAATATGTGGACCATATAGGCAAAAAGAATTTCGGAGATGGGAATTTTTCCGATTTTCTGAAAATGTTTAGGGTGACTTTAGGAAAATTTACGATAAAATGAGCCCCCCTCAACCCCGAACCCTTCTTCATTTTTTTACAGTGGCCCATTTTATCGGAAATTTTCCTAAAGTCACCCTAAACATTTTCAGAAAATCGGAAAAATTCCCATCTCCGAAATTCTTTTTGCCTATATGGTCCACATATTCTGAAAGTACACTCTTAGACCTTTCGTTTGAGCCCCCCCTCAACCCCGAACCCTTCTTCATTTTTTTACAGTGGCCCATTTTATCGGAAATTTTCCTAAAGTCACCCTAAACATTTTCAGAAAATCGGAAAAATTCCCATCTCCGAAATTCTTTTTGCCTATATGGTCCACATATTCTGAAAGTACACTCTTAGACCTTTCGTTTGAGCCCCCCCTCAACCCCGAACCCTTCTTCATTTTTTTACAGTGGCCCATTTTATCGGAAATTTTCCTAAAGTCACCCTAAACATTTTCAGAAAATCGGAAAAATTCCCATCTCCGAAATTCTTTTTGCCTATATGGTCCACATATTCTGAAAGTACACTCTTAGACCTTTCGTTTGAGCCCCCCCTCAACCCCGAACCCTTCTTCATTTTTTTACAGTGGCCCATTTTATCGGAAATTTTCCTAAAGTCACCCTAAACATTTTCAGAAAATCGGAAAAATTCCCATCTCCGAAATTCTTTTTGCCTATATGGTCCACATATTCTGAAAGTACACTCTTAGACCTTTCGTTTGAGCCCCCCTCAACCCCGAACCCTTCTTCATTTTTTTACAGTGGCCCATTTTATCGGAAATTTTCCTAAAGTCACCCTAAACATTTTCAGAAAATCGGAAAAATTCCCATCTCCGAAATTCTTTTTGCCTATATGGTCCACATATTCTGAAAGTACACTCTTAGACCTTTCGTTTGAGCCCCCCCTCAACCCCGAACCCTTCTTCATTTTTTTACAGTGGCCCATTTTATCGGAAATTTTCCTAAAGTCACCCTAAACATTTTCAGAAAATCGGAAAAATTCCCATCTCCGAAATTCTTTTTGCCTATATGGTCCACATATTCTGAAAGTACACTCTTAGACCTTTCGTTTGAGCCCCCCCTCAACCCCGAACCCTTCTTCATTTTTTTACAGTGGCCCATTTTATCGGAAATTTTCCTAAAGTCACCCTAAACATTTTCAGAAAATCGGAAAAATTCCCATCTCCGAAATTCTTTTTGCCTATATGGTCCACATATTCTGAAAGTACACTCTTAGACCTTTCGTTTGAGCCCCCCCTCAACCCCGAACCCTTCTTCATTTTTTTACAGTGGCCCATTTTATCGGAAATTTTCCTAAAGTCACCCTAAACATTTTCAGAAAATCGGAAAAATTCCCATCTCCGAAATTCTTTTTGCCTATATGGTCCACATATTCTGAAAGTACACTCTTAGACCTTTCGTTTGAGCCCCCCCTCAACCCCGAACCCTTCTTCATTTTTTTACAGTGGCCCATTTTATCGGAAATTTTCCCATCTCCGAAATTCTTTTTGCCTATATGGTCCACATATTCTGAAAGTACACTCTTAGACCTTTCGTTTGAGCCCCCCCTCAACCCCGAACCCTTCTTCATTTTTTTACAGTGGCCCATTTTATCGGAAATTTTCCTAAAGTCACCCTAAACATTTTCAGAAAATCGGAAAAATTCCCATCTCCGAAATTCTTTTTGCCTATATGGTCCACATATTCTGAAAGTACACTCTTAGACCTTTCGTTTGAGCCCCCCCTCAACCCCGAACCCTTCTTCATTTTTTTACAGTGGCCCATTTTATCGGAAATTTTCCTAAAGTCACCCTAAACATTTTCAGAAAATCGGAAAAATTCCCATCTCCGAAATTCTTTTTGCCTATATGGTCCACATATTCTGAAAGTACACTCTTAGACCTTTCGTTTGAGCCCCCCCTCAACCCCGAACCCTTCTTCATTTTTTTACAGTGGCCCATTTTATCGGAAATTTTCCTAAAGTCACCCTAAACATTTTCAGAAAATCGGAAAAATTCCCATCTCCGAAACTCTTTTTGCCTATATGGTCCACATATTCTGAAAGTACACTCTTAGACCTTTCGTTTGAGCCCCCCCTCAACCCCGAACCCTTCTTCATTTTTTTACAGTGGCCCATTTTATCGGAAATTTTCCTAAAGTCACCCTAAACATTTTCAGAAAATCGGAAAAATTCCCATCTCCGAAATTCTTTTTGCCTATATGGTCCACATATTCTGAAAGTACACTCTTAGACCTTTCGTTTGAGCCCCCCCTCAACCCCGAACCCTTCTTCATTTTTTTACAGTGGCCCATTTTATCGGAAATTTTCCTAAAGTCACCCTAAACATTTTCAGAAAATCGGAAAAATTCCCATCTCCGAAACTCTTTTTGCCTATATGGTCCACATATTCTGAAAGTACACTCTTAGACCTTTCGTTTGAGCCCCCCCTCAACCCCGAACCCTTCTTCATTTTTTTACAGTGGCCCATTTTATCGGAAATTTTCCTAAAGTCACCCTAAACATTTTCAGAAAATCGGAAAAATTCCCATCTCCGAAATTCTTTTTGCCTATATGGTCCACATATTCTGAAAGTACACTCTTAGACCTTTCGTTTGAGCCCCCCCTCAACCCCGAACCCTTCTTCATTTTTTTACAATGGGGTATTTTATATGAAATTTGCATAAGGCCGGCCGCAATTTAGTTCTGCAAATTGGTGGCGCATTGTCAAATACGCTCACATACTGCGCACAATTCTGTTCTGCAAATTGTGGCACATTCTCAGTTACGCTCACACTTTCTCTCTCTCTCTCGATTTAGTTCTGCAATTTCGCATTCTCTCACTCTCTCTGTCTTAACCCTATGTGAACCAGCGAAAAAGTTTGGTGGTTTGTGTCTTTGCTAGTTAAATTTTAAATTTATCTTCACGGAACAACATTGTTTCTCAAACGTACAAATATTGGGTGTTTGGTGCGTCATTTACATAAAATTAAACGAAACTATATATGGCAGCTAAATCTAAATCGGAACCGATTCCAACAACACTTCACGTGCGTCAACTTGCTCCAATTTTAATACGCTGTACAAAATGTTGTCTCAATCGGACAATATTTGGCAGTTAAGTGCATTATTTACATAAAATCGGACAAAAATATTTGAATCGGTTTTCTCGAATTTCAATAGGGTTCGTCCTTGGTCCAAAAAAGTGGCATGTGTCAAATTTCATCCAAATCGGATCATAAATGCTACCTTCTCTTTGCTCACAAAAATACATGGACGGATAGACGGACATGCATAAGTCGAGTCAAAAAGTGATTCTATGCATATTCTCAAACATATGCACAAATACATAATACCCTGTACCACAGAGTGGTGAAGGGTATAGTAACAGGAAAATGGTTAATTTTAATATACAGTCGAAATCGTTTATAACGTCAATGTATTTGCAGAATTTCAAAACAATATCCTTAATATTGAGATTGAGATATATATCGTGATTTCAACAGACGGACATTGATATTTACACTTTATGGGGATGATTCTAGGTGTTTCAAATGGAATAACAAATTCAATATACCCTCCACCTTATGGTGAAGGGTTTAAATATCGTACAGGAATCATATAAATATAAAATTTTAACACCAACTAAAATCTATTGGGTTTAAAAAAATTTTAAAATATTCCAAACCCTGACTCAACTACCGGGTCACCTAGGCCAACCTATTGCAGCAATCAATTGATTACTGCTACTGTTAAAACCCCTCTTAGCTAAGTTGCTACGAGAAGGGGAAAACTTGATGGAATGAGGAATGTGGATGTAGAACCTCAAAATCTATTTGGCCGGTAATGTCAAAGCGTGATCTAAAACATTGATTTATATATCTATATATATAAAAGAGCTTAGTGTTAAGTGAGTGAGTGAGTGAGTGACTGACTGACAGATCATCGCCCAGACGAAACGGCTAAAGCTAGAAGCTTGAAATTTTGAGTGTGGGTTGTTGTTGGTGTTTAGGCGTGAGATAAGGCTGGGTTTTTGGAGATTCGTACTAGAAGGGTACGAAAAGTACTAAAATGTACGAAATATGGTACCCTTTGTATTAGGCGAACGGGAAGAGCTAGAATTCTGAAATTTGGAATGTGGGTTACTGATGGAAAGTTAGAAAGATGTACAAAAGGGGTTTTTGGAAATTCGACCTATAAGTGTACTAAAAGTACTAAATGTAGTTCTAATTCTACATATATTGAACATATATAGCTAAAATCTTGAAATTTTATATATGAAATTTGGAAGTAAGATTACAGTTGAAATTCGCATTTATATGTACGAAAAGTACTAAACGGAACTAAATTTGGTACAATTTGGATTTGGGTGAATGGAGAGATCTGGAAACCTAAAATTTGGAATAGTGGTTGCTGTTGGTATATAGAATTGAGATATGGAAGCATAGTACTTATGTGTACTAAATGGTTCTATATTTGGCACAACTTAATTATGTGTGAACGGATAGAGCTGGACTCCAGAATTTTCGAATTAAAAATACTATTGGAGTGTACAAAAAAAAGTACTAACTGGTACCAAATGGTTTACAAATTGTTGAACAATTGTGTGAATGGATAGGGCCGAGATCCTGAAATTATGAATTAATATAACAGTTTGAATGCAGGATTGAGATATGTGGGTAGTTTTGAAAATTCGTAATACGTGTACTAAATGGTACTAAATTTGGTACAATATAGATTTGAGTGAACGGTTAGAGATGGAAAACTTAAAATTGGAATGAAAAATTACAGATTTAAGGTAGTATTGGAATTATGTACTTATGGATACGAGAAGCACAAAATGGTACTAAATATGTTACAATTTGTTTTGTGTGAGCGGGAATCATAAAATTTTGAATTAAAATTAAGGATTGGATTGTAGAATGAGACATGGAGTTAGTTTTAAAAATGCGTAATTATGTGTACTAAATGGTACTAAGTTTAGTACAATTCAGATTTGAATAAAAGGATAGAGATGGAAAACGTATATTTAAAAACCAGTAAGGAAAGTAGTAAAGTCGGACTGTATGATACCCTTCACCACTTTGGGTATATTCTACATATGTATCCGAAAAGACGTCGCATTTTTTAAGGAATTTTGACATAAAATCGAACGAACTTAAATATGTGATTTTAATGTCTTTCTGGAACCTATGCTAAATTTCATTTCATTTGGGCAAGTTTAGAGTCGTTTGCGCTCAGTGGGACAGATTTGTGTAAATCGATTTAAAGCCAACTTGACAAACTCTATTCGGTATGCTGCACTGTTTAAAATTTAATCTCAATCAGACACCTATTGATTATGTGGTATACAATAAACATAAATAATTCGAAATTATATATGGAAGCTACGATATATCTATGGCAATAAAAAAATTAGCAAAGACTTTGGTGCACAATTTACCTAAAATCGGGTGAAACTATATATGGAAGCTATATCTAAATCTGCACCGATTTTCACAAAACTTAGCATACGCCATTCTAGATTTAATTCAATACGCTATGCCACAATTCGTACAAATCAAATGATTTTCAGAGACTTTGGTGCATAAATCGACTCAGAAAGTGAGTCTATGCATATTCTCAAAAGGAACCATTGGTCTATCTCGATTATTTTTGCCTGTTACAAATATATGCACAAAGACATAATACCCTGTACCACAGTGTTGTGAAGGGTATAATAAAATTACTGTTAGAATACAGGATTGAGACAGTGTTGGAAATTCGAACTCATATGTACTAAATATGGTACAATTTGGATCTATATGAACGGATAGGGCTGGGATCCTGAAATTTGTCATTAAAAATAAAGTTTTGGAGTGTGAAATTGAGAAGTTTTAGAACCTCCTACTAACGTCTACGAAAAGTAATAAATGATACTAAATTTGATACAATTTGGATGCTGGTGAACGGATAGAGCTGGGATATTTAAATGTGCACTTAAGGTTATTATTGGAGTGCATGACTGAGGTAGTTTTGGAAATTCGTACTTATGGGTACGAAAAGCACAAAATTTGGTACAATGTGGACTTGAGTGAACGGTTAGAACTCGAATTCTGAAAGCTGCCACTTAGGTTACTGTGGGAGTGTATGAAAAGTACAGAATTGTACCAAATCTGGTACAATTTGGAGAACAGACAGAGCTGAAATTCTTAAATTTGAACTTACGATTGCTATTTTAAAGCAGGTCTCATGAAAAAGCACTGGCGCTATTTGTAGATGTTGGACATATCAAGTACACATGGAATTTGTCAAAGAGAGCCGCTAAAGGGTCGATATATATCCATGCTACGACAAACTGCGTTGTCGTAGCATTGACACTATCCTAGTGACACTATCCTAGTGTCATGACGGTCACTGATAATTTCGCTGAAGTACCATTACAAACCATATGATTGCTAGGATTATTGAAGCACGCCCAGAAAGTTTTCAAAATCAAATAATAATAACACCCAATTAACTGATACTTTGGTACCATTTAACTGATACCTTGGTATAATGTCCGAAGAAGCTCTTGAAGCCAGGAACAAGGACTATCGAAACATACGCTAGAGCAATACAAGGAAAAATTTAAGGAAAAATATTATGGAAGATATCATAAATGATTTATTAGTTTCGTCAGACCCTTTGGTATCTTCATTGTCAAATGGGTTTCAATTTCGTCTGCAAAAAAATATTATTATAGACGATGATGTCAAGAGCTATCTTTTAATGAAACATCCAGATATGTCTGATTCTGATTCAGAAGATAATTTTGATTTATAAAGTTTATTTATTGAAGTTAAAAAAATTAAATAAAAAAAATTAAAAAAAAAATGTAAACAATTTTTTTTCTTAAAAAAATCTATGACTGTTTTCTGAGCTGTGAAAAAAAAACGGCTGAAGATATCGTTTTTCGTTTAAAAGTTACTAACAAGGCCCAATCGCCAACTGTGTATGGAAGTAATTGATACTAAATTTAGTGGTGGTGATGGTATGGAGGTAGTCTTAAAAATGTGTACCTATATGCTCGAAAAGTAATAAATGAAACTATATGTGGAACCTGTACGTATTTGCTAAAATCTGATCTATTTATACCCTTCACCACACTGTGGTACAGGATATTATGTCTTTGTGCATATGTTTGTAACAGACAAAAGGAAACGAGATAGACACATGGTTCCTTTTGAGAATATGCATAGAATCACTTTTTAAGCCGATTTATGCATGTCCGTCCGTCTGTATGTCCATATAAAATTGTGAACAAAGTACAGGTCGCATTTATGATCCTAATTGGATGAAATT
>NW_026874542.1:0-16135 GCF_032173495.1 Musca vetustissima
CAAATAACTTCTTAGCTGATTTGATGTCTTTGTTCATTCAATGGGTATAGTTCAATTATATTTGGTTGGTTGTGGCAGGTTCGAGATACAAGCCTATAAGCGTATCGTCGTGCCACCCACCTCCATCTTAATATCCATTCATAACTTATTGGCGGTGCGCTTTTTGTTGTTTTTGTTTCTTCATCTTTTGCTATTGTTCATTATTAGAAAAAAGTACAATTTATCACACCTTTTTTTCCGAACGTTTAACCATTAACAGTTGGTCGCCATCACCGCTGCTGCCGCCGTCGTCGTCATCATCATCGTATTGAAAAGTCGATTTTAATGTTTTTTAAACAATCCATTGACAATAAAATTGTATTGGAAGGAACGAACGAACTAGTAAACTGGCAATAGAAAACTACAATAACAGCAAAAACAACAACTAGACACCTACAGGCTATGTTCAATTACTGGCGGTGTTCGAAGTTTTGTTTTGCTGTCTGTTGTTGTTGATTTTTTTTCCTGTTGTATCTATTTATGATGTTTTATTGTTTAACACTGTAATTTATTATTAAGTAAGCATTGTAATAGGTTCGCTACGGTCTTTGGCACATGTTTTGTTTACTACAAGCGTAGAAAAAAGTCAACATTATACACAACAAGAAAGTTATGGTATTGATAGGATGTACAATGACCTCAGGACAAGGTAAGTATCCTTTTTCAAATCTCGGTTTTGGGCATTGCTTCTGAAAAATCCCATCTCAAGCCCCTCCCTCAGAAACTAAATTAGCTACGCACATACATATTATGACATAGATATACATATATAATTTTAATTGATATAAAGTTATATTGCATTTTTATGAATGAATGAGTATAAAATGGTTTTTATTCAATGAAATCTAGCAAATCACCTAACACTTGAAAGTGTTAATGGAAAAACTGGATTAGAATATTTGTTGAAATTGAATAAAAACAACAACAGCTTAATGACTGCATGATAACATGAATGAATTGCAGGGGGTTTATTGTTAGTTTGGATTTTGTAATTAAAACCAGTAAGGAGATCAGTATAATCGGGCGAGACCGATCATATGGTACCATACACCCAGTGTTGCCAACTCAGCACTTTTAGTGCTAGATTTAGCACTTTTTGAACTCGATTTCATGTTGTTTTTCGATCTCATGTTGAATTTTCGCTATGTTTCACGCGATGAATTTGATTTTCCAATGCTATTCAGCACTATGATATTGTCAGACTATGATATTGTCTATTGGTAGACTGTTTATTTGGGAAAATGAAAAACCAAATTAATTTGTACATTTTATGAGAGCGATGTAAAAATAATGAACATGAATTATGTTGGAACTTTCTGAAAACAAATTTTTTATTCAGCGGGAATCCCGAATGCCAAGTTATAACCACTTTAGATTACCGAAAAGGCGATCATACCCATTTATATTGGGATTGTGCCAGAATAAGGACCAAAGTAGACAAATTCCGGCAAACATATTTTTTTATATTAAAGTCGTTGTTGGGAATGAGATTATGAAACCTTAAAAGTACACAAATGGGACGAAAATTAATAATCTTCATATTTGTACGCAATGTGAAATTCCAGTTATTTACCTTAACCAAATTTGGGCATTATTAGTATTTATATTTTAGTAGGAAGATTTCAAACCCCATCAAAACAAAAAATAGAACAAATTTAGTCAATTCGGTTACGTGTCCGACGTCCCCAAAATGTCGAATAAATGGAGGGTACTGTGGGGGCTACCCCTAAATATGGACCCATATTAATAATTTTTCATAACGAGATTTTTTACTCAACAAAATTTAAACAATCAAATTCAAACCAATGCAATTGATGAGGGCTACCCTTAAAAGTAGCCCAATATTGATAAGTTCTAGTAAGAAGACTACATAACCAGGTAGAACACAATATACAAATATACAGCAATTTAGGTTGAACACCTGAAAAAGCGTTAAGTTCGGCCGGGCCGAACTTTGGATACCCTCCACCAAAGATATAGTGACAGGTACTATAAATAACCAGTAAGGAAAGTAGTAAAGTCGGAAGGGGACGACTATATGATACCCTTCGCCACTATGGGTATATTAACCTGGACTATTAACATGAAATTGGATGAAATAAAATATGTGATATTTATCTAAATGTGAATCGACTTCAAACGTTGTCCAAATTTCGTGCAAATCTACAGATATATAGTGACTTTGGTAAACCATTTACATGAAATCGGACGAAACTATATTTGGGAGCTATATCTAAATCTAGACAGATTTTCACGAAACTTAGCAGACATCATTCTAGACTCAATTTAGCACATTATGTCAAATTTGGTGCAAATCGAAAGATATATAGGAACTTTGGTGAACCATGTACATGAAATCGGAAGAAATTATATATGGGAGCTATATCTAAATCTGGACCGATTTTCACAAAACTTGGCAGACATCTTTCTAGACTCAATTCAGCACGTTGTACCAAATTTCGTACAGATCGACAGATATACAGGGCCTTTAGTGCACCATTTACCTTAAATCGGACGAAAATATATATGGGAGCTATATCTAAATCTGAACCGATTTTCAGGAAACTTAACACACATCATTCTTGACCTAATTCAGTACGCTGTGCCAAATTTCGTGCAAATCGAAATATATATAGGGACGTTGGTGCATGGTAATGTAAATCGGTCGAAAATGTATATGGGAGCTATATCTAAATCTGAACCGATTTCCACGAAACTTAACACATCATTCTATGCCTAATTCATTACGCTGGGCCGAATTTCGTGCAAATCGAAAGATATATAGGGACTTTGGTGCACCATTTACATTAAATCGGACGAAAATATATATATGGAGCTATATCTAAATCTGAACCGATTTTTACCAATAGGGTTCGTCCTTGGGTCAAATAAGTGACCTATGCCAAATTTCACCCAAATCGGATCATAAATGCGACCTGTACTTTGTTCACAAAAATACATGGACAGACGGACAGACGGACATGCGTAAATAGACTTAGAATGTGATTATATACATATTCTCAAAAGGAACCGTGGGTCTATCTCGATTCCTTTTGCCTGTTACAAACATATGCACAAAGACATAATACCCTCTACAGTGTGGTGAAGGGTATAAAAATATAGGGTACATACCAAAAAGTGTACCTATACCGACATTTGATAACTATTTTAATATAAACAAATGAAAAAGTTCGGCCGGGTCGGTTATATGGGGACTACACCTAAAGAAGGGCGAATATTAATAATTTTTGGTAGAGATTTTCTACCCGATAAGAACTCAAAGTGCCGAATTGCAGCGAATTCGATCGAAAAATGCGATCAAACCCTCCCCCAAAATACCGCAAAATTGGGGGTACCCTTATATGGGGGCTATCCGAAAATATGGACCCCTATTTATAATTTTTAGTGGAGATATTTGCTACCCAATAAGAACTCAATGTACCAAATTGTCCTCAGACGGACATGGCTATATCGTCATAGAATTTAACGGTGATCAAGAATATATATAGGGTCGGAAATGATTATTTCGATGAGTTACACACGAAAAACAAAATTAATATACCCTCCATACTATGGTGAAGGGTATAAAAATGTGCCTAAAAGCTTAAAAAAATATTGGGGTATGGTGTACCCAAAAAGGACCGATATATTCCATTTCCAATATCAAATCTCATAGAAGTAGTACCAACGTATGTGCAAAATTCCAAAGCTCTGTCTTCAATGTTGCGACCTCAATGCGACGGACATGGCTAAATCGACAACGAATAGCCGTTCAGAATAAATGGGGTTTCTGATTAATATTTCATTATTAAATATTAATAATTTTGTTCTAGAAATTTTTAGCACTTTTTTCTGGCACTTTTTTAAATTATTTAGCATTTTTCCTCAACAAAGTTTTGACAACACTGCTTACACCATTATAAAAGCAGTATTATTATACAATGCATATGGTATGATGTCTCCCTACAATTGTGGCTAGTTACAATATTCCATAGTTTTTGCAGAAGATGTACATGAAATCACTTGTTGACCCTATTTCTGCATGATCGTCCCCACAGTTATTATTACTATTCTATTGTCATAAAGGAAACATTCGTCATTATATGAATTAGAGAGAATTAGACTTGAGACTATAATGACGTGGATCCAGTTTGGTCTACATGGTCTCTTATAATGATGTAGCAGCTCCCACTCAACATTTTGACCGATTCCATGTACATTATGTACCAGGACCAAAAGTACACTGAAACATTTTTTATTGAATATTTTCATAATTTCATTCATAGTTTGTAGATGTAGCTCGCTTTGAACAAAAGTAAAAATTATGCTATGTTTACAAAAAATGTGAACTTTTCATTAATACAAAAAATTGGAGCTCATATTTTCCTTCTCCCTCTCTCTCTCTTTTTGACAAAAACTAAGAAAATAAAACATCGCCAACACTCATTGTTCAAAAATGTTTCGTTTTAGTATCGTGCTCCATCTCCCCCTCACTGTATGGCTGTTTCATTTGTAAACCACCGTCTCTCCACTCACTCGATTGTGTGGTTACTTTTGTATTCCCTTGTTTCTTTATTTTAGGCACTGCTACTGATCTCTGCATTGTGTTATAAAATTCGCATATATATTTTCCAAATTATTTTGATATAAAAGCCATATAAATCAAGTAAAATAAAAACAGGTAAGGTAAATAAAAAGAAACGAAACAGAAAACATAATACCAAAATAGAAAAATTAAATTCCACTCATAAAATTTAGAAATCCGGTCATTGGAAACAAATTCTGAACTCTAATCATATAAAATACGAATTATATTTGATTGCATTGCTTAAGCTACCAATTTATCAAGAAAAAGTCACAGTTTGTTGCGTTTTAGGGACTGATGGAATTATTGGACTATACTTCTTTAAGAATGATAACGTAATTGTGAGTGGTAAGCGCTACCGTCCGAAATGTTGCGATCGCGGTGTTTCACAAGAATCTTTTAAGATGGTCTCTCCGATGAATCTATCGGAGGAGCCCGAAATACAAAAGAACTTCGTATCAAACCTGGTCATGTGGCGACTGTTTTTATATCCTTCACCACATTGTGCATATGTTTGTAACAGGCAAAAGGAGACGACATTTGTCCATGGTTCCTTTTGAGAATATGAAGAGAATAATTTTCTGTGTCGATTTATGCACGTCTGTTGCTATAATTTTAATCAGGTCGCATTTATAATCCAATTTGGATGAAATTTGGTACAGCTCAGGGTCTTAAGCGTCAATTAAATGATTTAGACCTCCAAATTAATTTGTTTCAATACCATTGAAATAAAATTAATCTTGTTCGATAATTGTTTGTCTTCCAATTGTCGGCATGGCATGTTCCTATAGTCGGGATCTAAAATTATCAAAACATAAATGAAATATTTAATACATTTTTATACCCTACACAACTATGTTGTCAGGGTATTATAGCTTTGTGCCGCCCCAAAAGTTTGTAACGCCGCAAAATATTGGTCCTAGACCCACCTTTCAGTATACCGATCATCATATCTCGACTAGCTGAGTCGATCTAGACATGCGTGTCCGTCCGTCCGTCCGTTTGTCCATTATATATTGTAAACACGATACAGGCCACAGTTATGGTCCAATCTTCACGAAATTTTGCATGCAGGATGGGTTCTGGCGAATGAAGACCCCTATTGTTTATGGAATAGATCGGTTAATATTTAGGGGATGAAATGGACCAAAAACTTTATTTTTGTCGGGGTTTCTGGTCGCTCCAGAGGCCGCAATTATGGCATAAACACCGCGAATTTTTGCATGTAGAAGGGGATCGGGCCAAAGAATAAGTATGCCTTTCTTGATAAATATCGGTCAATATTTAGCGGGTCAAATGGACCCTGGCTTTTGTGTGAAAAATTACCAAATTTGTATTCTATGGAGTATATATTTGCACCTGAAGATCCTAGACCCGAGAAGTTGATAGTATGTTCAAGATGAGTGGTTGACCTTTAAATTGATAACAATTATATTGTCGTATGTACTCGGATGCGGGACTGACACATAAATATTTACGTATTCATATATTATTTAGTAACCCATTGCCACACTAGAAGGCGGAAATATAGCGCTGATCGCTTTGAAATTTTCCATGTGGTTCAAGTTATGGTCACCTACAACACCTATAATTTTCGGTAATAATCAGATAATAATATTGGGATGAAGTGGACCGAAAACTTATTTTTTGGTGTTTTTTCAAGTCGATCTATAGGCCAAAATTGAAAGCCGAACATCACAACGCAACGCACGGTGAAGGGAATCTGGACAAGTGATTGGAAGGGCTGTACTGAATATATATTGACCTCTAGTCGGTCAAGAGGGTGCAAATATCGCGAAATAGTGCCCAAGGTCAGAATATACAACCACAAAAAGTTATAGTTTCGTGAAAGTTGTGTAGGGTATCATATGGTCGGCCCCGTCCGACTGTACTGCTCCGCTCATTGGTTTTTATTATATACTTCAATAAAGTATTATCAAAAAATGACAATTGCCATGCCTTCTATTGCGTAAAACGACCAAAAACAAATTGCTGTGAACTGATATGGATCATTTTTCAATGTGTTAAGTTTCGTTGAGATCCGTTTAGATACAGTCAAATATATGTTTGTCTGTAAATAGTGACTAAAATCCCAATGTTTGTTCAATTACGACGAAATTCGGTAAGATAGCAATGACATTTTTAACGGGCTGACTTAGTGAGTCTGATGTGTGGTGCATTAAACGTCGCTGAAGACGGTTCATATTTCGATACATCGACTTTATATATTTTTGAAATAATGCACGTAATACCCAACGTTTGTTGGATTTCAAAGCGTATTGAAATATGTCTAGAATGACATTTGCTTTTAATCGTTTCAGATTGAGATATATGGGAGCTATATATTTCACATATAGAATATATTTTCTTTCGACTCATAATGTTAGCCAACGGGAGGGAGATTTCTCTTAGGGCTAGTCACTTTTGTTCCGAGGACGTTGAAACTTCAAAATAGCAGGTCAGACTAGACTGTTGACACCAGGTTATCTGATTACACTGCAGTAGTGTGACCTACATTGTACCACAAACTAAGGACGAGTCACTCCGATATTTTACAAGGGCAAGTAATTAAATAAAAATAATGTTTTTTTTGGAACACCTGTAAAGCATCAGACACAATTAATACCAAAATTTAAAATACATCACGAAATTTTCCAAAATAACCAAAAATATCGAACATGATTTGTTTTTGGTTTTGGAGTGTTCAGTAATTTGCGTGGTTTCTTCGTAGTTTTATTTTATCATTGTCGACGACATTGTCATTGTCTGTCCGTCTGTGATGAACCATCAGGCGGCGCAGCATTGGCAATGATGTTGATGATGGTGTTGTAAATGTTGATGACGACATTTACAACACCATCATCAACATCATTGCCACTGCTGCGCCGCCGCCTGATAGTTCATTATACCCTTCACCACACTGTTGTACAGGGTATTATGTCTTTGTGCATATGTTTGTAACAGGCAAAAGGAATCGAGATAGACCCATGGTTCCTTTTGAGAATATGCATAGAATCACTTTCTGAGTCGATTTATGCATGTCCGTCTGTCCGTCCGTCCGTCCGTCTGTTGATGTTAAATTGTAAACAAAGTACAGGTCGCATTTATAATCCGATTTGGCTGAAATTTGGCACAGCTCATTTATTTGGCCCAAGGACGAACCCTATTGAAATTGGGAAAAATCGGTTCAGATTTAGATATAGCTCCCATATATATTTTTGTCCGATTTGAGGACTTTAGTCCCTGAAAATCATCCGATTTGCACGAATTTCGGTACAGCGTACTGAATTAAGTCTAAAATGATGTGTGCCAAATTTCGAGAAAATCGGATCAGATTTAGATATAGCTCCCATATATAGTTTCGTCCGATTTAAGGTAAATGTGGCACCAAAGTCCCTCTGTATCTTTCGATTTGCATGAAATTTGGCACAGAGTACTGAATTAGGTCCAGAATGATGTGTGCCAAGTTTCGAGAAAATCGGTTCAGATTTAGATATAGCTCCCATATATAGTTTCGGCCGATTTAAGGTAAATGTGGCACCAAAGTCCCTCTATATCTTTCGATTTGCATGAAATTTGGCACAGAGTACTGACTGAGGTCCAGAATGATGTGTGTCAAGTTTCGGGAAAATCGGTTCAGATTTAGATATAGCTCCCATATAGTTTCCTCCGATTTAAGGTAAATGGGGCACCAAATTCCCTCTATATCTTTCGATTTGCATGAAATTTGGCAGAGAGTACTGAATTAGGTTCAGAATGATGTGTGCCAAACTTCGAGAAAATCGGTTCAGATTTAGGTATAGCTCCCATATATAGTTTCCTCCGATTTAGGGTAAATGGTGCACCAAAGTCCATGTATATCTTTCGATTTGCATGAAATTTGGCACAGAGTACTGACTGAGGTCCAGAATGATGTGTGTCAAGTTTCGAGAAAATCGGTTCAGATTTAGATATAGCTCCCATATATAGTTTCGTCCGATTTAAGGTAAATGGGGCACCAAAGTCCCTGTATATCTTTCGATTTGCATGAAATTTGGCACCAGTGTTGCCAATTTAGCACTTTTAGTGCTAGATTTAGCACTTTTTAAACTCGTTTAGCACCAAAAAAATTGATCTAGCACCTAGCACTTTTTTTAGCATTTTAATTTGTTCCAACATTTTTTCAAAATTTTTAGTATCACTCCAAAAAAATTGTAGTTTTTCGATTTCACATCGACACATTGAAGTTCCCGTATGTTTAACATGGTGGATTTGATTTTCCGATGTTTTTTATAGTGAGCAGAGCAGTATAGTCCACGGGGCTATACATATGATACATTATGAAACTACCACAAGACTTTATTTTTTTTCTGCGAAACTAATTTCCGTGTCGGTGAAAAATTCTGCTTAATAACCACCTCCTGGTGTTGTAATAATACTACATTATCAGAATATAACAAGTAAAAAATTATGTTAACGGCCGAACTTTGTATAACTTTATAATAAATTACAGCCAGCTCGATTGGAAAATCCCCAAAATACCGAATATTGGGGGACCCTTATGTGAGGGCTAGACCAATACTTAGACCGACATATGACATTTGCCATACCAAACAACCAAGGAGTATTAGCAATGTCTGACAGATCATTATCAAAGCAGCCATGTTTTTTCGTTTACTAGATTTCCCGTATTTATTGGTGTTCGGGTTATAAAAGTGCATTTAGAATTTTTTTGTATTATTTACTCCTCTAAATATCATTCGTTCAAAACCGATAGATGTCGCGCTTCAACAAAACAAAACCTTTATGCAAAACTGTATAGCTATAATCTAGTGCGGTAATGGTAATACAAAATATTATTAGAATAGATATACCCCTGTAAATATTTACGTATAGCTCCCACACACGGTGTCTGCCCTTCTAGAATAAATGTGAAGAGCATATAATGCAATTTTGTATTTTTTCAAACAAAAGTCTGGGTCAATTTGACTTGCTCAATATGCTTATTAGCATTTTCCCCATGTACAATTTTGAGACCTCTAGAGAGACCAGAAACAAATATAAAATGATTTTGTTGACTTCAACAGCCAAATATTGACCGTTCTTACCAAACACAATAGCAATGAAGACACTGGCCAGAACCGGATATGCAGAATATCGCGACAATTGTTTCACAGCTATGATCGTTACTTTGTTTACAAATGTTAATGGGCATACGGAAAGTCACATACATCTCAGCTATTCGGGATATAACGATCCGTATACCAAAATGTAAGTCCAGGACCAATATTTCGTTACAAACTATTGAAACACAAACACTTGCAATACCCTCACAACATAGCTATTAATAGATATCATTATAAACTATAATCAAATTTTCTTAAATTCATTTTTAGCACTTTTTTTCTGGCACTTTTCTAAAATTTTTAGCACTTTCTAGCATATTTTTCAACAAAATCTAGCATTTTTTCTCAATCAAGTTTTGGCAACACTGTTTGGCACAGAGTACTGACTGAGGTCCAGAATGATGTGTGTTAAGTTTCGAGAAAATCGGTTCAGATTTAGATATAGCTCCCATATATAGTTTCGTCCGATTTAAGGTAAATGGTGCACCAAAGCCTCTATATATCTTTCGATTTGCACGAAATTTGGCATTGCGTAATGAATTAATGAATGTGTGTTTAGTTTCGTGAAAATCGGTCCAGATTTAGATATAGCTCCATATATATCGTCCGATATATATATATATACGCTTATAATAGATTTTCATAATTTTGTCCCTGGTCCTTTAAAAATTCGACGTCTTTTAGGTTTCATCTGTTGGATATACCGAAAGTGGTGAAGGGTATCATGTAGTCGGCCCCGTCCGACTTTACTGCTTTCCTTACTGGTTTTTGGTGGTGGTGTTGTGAGCACGCGCAACATTGTTGCTTTTTCGCGCCTTTGAGTCACACTTAAAGCAGACGATGAATAAAATCAAAGTTTGGCGCGTAGGTTGGTAGGCTGGTTGGTATACGATGTGAAGGCTCGATTTACAATTGAAACAGTGGCGAGAAAAACCAAAAACGTAGTTTGGCATTTTGAAGATACGATATACTTAAATATATTTTCTGAAATCAAATTCTATCCCACTGTCTCGTTTTAATCCATGTTGTATTGCATGTTGCATTGAACCAAATGTGTTACTCTCTGCATGAATTGTGTCGAACAGCACTATTTAAATTCAAAACATATGCACCCTGTCTGATTGTATATTATTATGACATTTTAAGTGATATCATATAGTTGTTGTCCTAACTAAAAAAAATATACTGATTGCCATGATTGGCGGACACAACTAGGTAATTGTATCTGCAGTGATTTTTGGCAGGAGGAAGATATTATTTACCATTGTCCTGTTATCATTTCGACTAACCCACAATCAATGTATGTGTGAGTAAATTTCTTTGTATTAGGATTTGAGTTAGACTCGAAAGGTTGTGGGGTGGCCTATGTAAACTGTGTCGGTGGGCACAGAGTGCCTTGTGCACATGTCGGATTTGGTTAACAGGCAAATTAAAAACAAGAATCATTTTTGTAGTATTTCCTCATTTATTTTCCTATTGACTACAAAAAATTGTAATACTATTGCTTGATTGCCAGTAGCCAATATTGTTTCCTCATAAAAATCGAAACATTATTCAGTTTGAAAAACAAAAATTTCAAAAACGTGATTTAAATGCAAATTATTTTAACGATTTTATTGGGGTGATTATTTATACTCAATCAAATATTGTGATGGAACAACTTCTGCAGTGTGCAGAATCGAAAAGGGTATGGAGTGGTGGTCATGGTGACAAATATTACAACTCATACCCCACTCACAATAAAAATATTATAATTTTGTATACGTTTTTTGTATAGGAAATGTACACGTTTTTTTTTTTTTTTTTTGTATAGGCAAAAATGGAGAACTGGGGTCTCCAGATTTCTTTCTATAGGACAAAATAGAGATCTGGAGTCTCCAGATTTTTTTCTATAGGAAAAAATAGAGACCTGGAGTCTCCAGATTTTTTTCTATAGGAAAAAATATAGACCTGGAGTCTCCAGATTTTTTTCTATAGGAAAAAATAGAGACCTGGAGTCTCCAGATTTCTTCTGTAGGAAAAAATAGAGCCCTGCAGTCTCCAGATTTTTTTTTCTATAGGAAAAAAATAGAGACCTGGAGTCTCCAGATTTTTTTCTATAGGAAAAAATAGAGACCTGGAGTCTCCAGATTTTTTTCTATAGGAAAAAATAGAGACATGGAGTCTCCAGATTTGTTTCTAAAGAAAAAAATAGAGACATGGAGTCTCTAAATTTTTTTCTATAGGAAAAAATAGAGACCTGGGATGCGATAGAGGCCTGCTGTCACAAGATTTTTTCTATAGGGAAAAATGGAGACCCGGGGTCTCGAGATTTTTTTCTTTAGAAAAAAATGGAAACCCGGGGTCTCGAGATTTTTTCTTTAGGAAAAAATGGAGACCCGGGGTCTAGAGATTTTTTCCTTTAGGAAAAAAATGAAGACCTGAGGTCTAGAGATTTTTTCTATAGGAAAAAAATGAAGACCTGGGGTCTCGAGATTTTTTTCTATAGGAAAAAAATGAAGATTTTTTTCTATAGGAAAAAAATGAAGACCTGGGGTCTCGAGATTTTTTTCTATAGGAAAAAAATGAAGACCTGGGGTCTCGAGATTTTTTTCTATAGGAAAAAAATGAAGACCTGGGGTCTCGAGATTTTTTTCTATAGGAAAAAAATGAAGACCTGAGGTCTCGAGATTTTTTTCTATAGGAAAAAAATGAAGACCTGGCGTCTCGAGATTTTTTTCTATAGGAAAAAAATGAAGACCTGGGGTCTCGAGATTTTTTTCTATAGGAAAAAAATGAAGACCTGGGGTCTCGAGATTTTTTTCTATAGGAAAAAAATGAAGACCTGGGGTCTCGAGATTTTTTTCTATAGGAAAAAAATGAAGACCTGGGGTCTCGAGATTTTTTTTTATAGGAAAAAAATGAAGACCTGGGGTCTCGAGATTTTTTTCTATAGGAAAAAAATGAAGACCTGCGGTCTCGAGATTTTTTTCTATAGGAAAAAAATGAAGACCTGGGTTCTCGAGATTTTTTCTATAGGAAAAAAATGAAGACCTGGGGTCTCGAGATTTTTTTCTATAGGAAAAAAAATTTACCCAAGGGTATCACGAATTTTTTTTTATAGGAAAAAAATAAAGACCTGGGGTCTCGAGATTTTTTTCTATAGGAAAAAAATAAAGACCTGGGGTCTCGAGATTTTTTTCTATAGGAAAAAAATAAAGACCTGGGGTCTCGAGATTTTTTTCTATAGGAAAAGCATGGAGATCTGTGGTCTGGAGATTTTTTCCTATAGGAAAAACATGGATACTCGTTGTCTCGAAATTTTTTTCCTATAGGAAATACATGGTTTCGAGATTTTTTCTTTAGGACAAATTAGATACATGTGGCCTCGAATGGATACCTGTGGTATGGTGTTATATTATGAAAAATATCATCATTTCGGAATATATTCAGACTTGGCACTCTCTAATGTTCGACACACAATGCCACTATGTATGTGTGTGTGACACAATTGGCAAAACGAATAATAATTTAGAAAAAAAGAATAAAAAACAATAACAAATTGCTAACATATTGATAGCAATCTTATGCTACGACTAACTGGCATTTAGAGCCGCCAGTGCTAACCGATTACTACAACAACGAACGTCGTCTGCATTCATTGACAAAAAATCAGAAAACATTTTTATGAATTTTATGAATGAATATGAACGTCTGAATGAATTGCTATGCCGGTCAATTCCAAAAAGAAAACGAAATAAAAAATCGGTTCCAATAGTCTCGGTACGCACATTTTAACAATTAAAGTGTTTATTATGAATTAATTTTTTTGCTTCGTATTCTTGGCAATTTTTTAATTGGCTTTATGTTGTTGACAAACAATTAGATTGGCCAAATTATGATTTTGCCAAAGAATATTAGCATTTAATGGAAATGCGTTATGACTCAGAGGAAAGGTGGCTGCGGGAGTTTGCAGAGTGTGGGTCATAGTCGACAAATGAAATGGAAATTCCTATAAAAATATCGAAATCAGAATTGTGTCAAATGGCGACACTGGTATTAGAATTAAAACACACACAAAAATGCAAATTGACCATGTGATACAGACCGGCCTCCCATTACATGGAAATTGTTAATGGTTGCATTGCCAAATGGTGTGAGGAACGGCACAGCCTATGGAGAGGGTGTCAGTTTGGTGTTATACGTTTTGTATACTGCCTCATGTGGCAAGATATTGAAACGCCCAACCACAGCATATGACAACGGATTTATTTTGTGGAGACTGTGATGTCTTTTTTCAGTTGGCCACTGTAGCTGTTATGATTTCTCGAAACGCATCATGCCTCTGCTGTTCAATCCAGTCCATGTGAATTAAAATTCTATTACGAAAATTTGCATATTTAGTCGACAAATGTAAAACATTTGTTTTGTCGTTGACACTTAATTAGCCAAAATTAGGTTAACAAATTTTGTCGTTAGTTTTTCTGTTTTTTCGAAAACTAAAATTTATGCTAAGAAGAAAAATTGTCAAAGAAATTTTTTTGTGGGGTTGTTGGTGTCCGAAGTAATATTGTTTTGATTTTTTATATAAATAATATATACTTAGTCATGTTTTTCCTTTATCGCTCGAGACCACAGGTCTACCATTTTTTCACTATAGAAAAAAATCTCGAGATCAAAGGTCTCCATTTTTTTACTATAGAAAACAAATCTCGAGACCACATGTCTTCATGTTTTCCTATAGGAAAAAACCTCGAGACCGCATGTCTCCATAGTCTTCCTATAGGAAAACATGCATTTTTTCCTATAGAAAAAAATCTCCATTTTTTCCTATAGAAAAAATCTCGAAACTACCGGTCTCCATTTTTTCCTATAGAAAAAACTCTCGAGACCACAGGTCTCCATTTTTTCCCATAGGAAAAAATTTGGAGACCACAGCTCTTCGTGTTTTCCTATAGAAAAAAATTTTGATACCACAGGTCTCCATGGTTTTCCTATAGAAACCAGTAAGGAAAGTAGTAAAGTCGGACGGGGCCGACTATATGATACCCTTCACAGATGAATCCTAACAGACGTCGCATGTTTAAAGGACCAGTAAAAAGAAATTGGATCCATAAACATGCCATTCTGCAACCGATACTATATTTTTCATTTGGTCATATATAGAGGCTATATCTAAATCTGAACCGATTTCAGGAAACTTAAAACACTTCATTCTAGACCTAATTCATTACGATGTGCCAAATTTCGTGCAAATCGAAAGATATGTTGGGACTTTGGTGCACCATTTACATTAAATCGGACGAAATTATATATGGGAGCTATTTCTAAATCTGAACCGATTTTCAGGAAACTTAACACACATCATTCTGGGCCTAATTAATTATGCTGTGCCAAATTTCATGCAAATCGAAATATATATAGGGACTTTGGTACACCATTTATATTAAATCGGACGAAAATATCTAAATCTGAACCGAATTACGGGAAACTTAGCACACATCATTCATCATCTCGAGATCACAGTTCTCCATTTTTGTTTTTCTATTGAAAAAAATCTCGAGACCACAGTTCTCCATTTTTGTTTTTCTATTGAAAAAAATCTCGAGACCACGGTTTCTGTTTTTCTATAGAAAAAAAAATTCGAGACTACAGGTCTCTACTTTTTTTCTGTAAAAAAAAAATCTTAAGACCACAGGTCTCTAGTTTTTTCCTGAAAAAAGTCTGTGGACCACAGTTGTGCCCTTTTTTTCCTGTCGAAAAACATTTTTAGACCTAATGTAGGCCTATTTCCCCATAGGACGTGGAACCGATTTTGCCTAGGGATTCTGTATTTTCCTCATAGTTACCATTTCTATTGCCTTTACAAATTGGTACAAGTCTGTCCCTCCATACACCACAACAACACAAATGGTTGTTTTTGTTGTTTTTCTTTATTTCAAAATAACAAATTCACCGCCTCCATACGAATTTTCATTATTCATTGAGAATATTGTGTTCATTCATTAATTGAAGTTTTCAATCATTGTAGCAAATGTTGTTCTCATGAATTGAAATTCATAATAATTATACACATAAACCCAAACATACCTACATATATACATTGTATATATGTATGTCTCAAATTTACATAAGTTTTAGCGCATAACGAAGAAAAACTTGTAACAAGCTTACAAAAAAATAAACATATTTTTTTCATTCTAGCAAAAAATTCATTCATAAAATCACAACTGTATAAATATTGTTCGTGCTGTTGTAGTTGTTTTTGTATTTGTAACTAAATTAACTTTTCTAGACAAATGAATTTATTGAATTGAATTCAAAATTTCACGTAGGAAGCTGAAAGCCTTGAAGTCTAAGAAACAAAGTACTTTATAATGAAAATGTTAGCTGGCAACCATTTGTTTTGGGGTTTTACTTTGTAATT
>NW_026874543.1:0-16160 GCF_032173495.1 Musca vetustissima
AACATGAAATTGGATGAAATAAAATATGTGATATTTATCTAAATGTGAATCTACCTAGATCTATCCATAAACATGTCATTCGTTTGTTACAATGGGACAAAAGTATGTAAATCGACTTCAAACAAATATAAATAGGTCATCTGTTGTCCTATGTCTGCACTTCTAGAAAACGCAACTAAGTAATTCTATGCTCAATTTTATACGTTGTGCAAAATTTGATGTCAATCTGACTAACATGAGGAGTTTGATGTCCAATTTACTTGAAATCGGGCGAAAATATATATGGAAGCTCTATCCAAATATTAAGCGATTTCAAACAAACTTGTCACAGCTTAGGTTATACTAATTTCAGAACGTTTTGTTCCTATCAGCCTATTGGTTCCTTGGTGCGTCGATTACCTTAAATCGATTTATAATAAAAGGGAGCTATATCTAAATCTGGACCGATTTTCTCGAAACTTGGCAGACATCACTCTAGGCTCATTTCAGTACGTTATGCCAAATTTCGTGCAAATCGAAGGAAACATAGGGACTTTGGTGCACCATTTACATAAAATCGGACGAAACTATATATGGGAGCTATATCTAAATCAGGACCGATTTTTACGAAACTTGGCAGACATCATTCTAGGCTCTATTCGGTACGTTATCCAAATTTCGTGCAAATCGAATTATATATAGGGACTTTGGGGCACCATTTCTCATATATATGGGAGCTATATCTAAATCTGGACCGATTTTCACGAAACTTGGCAGACATCATTCTAGGCTCAATTCAGTACGTTATGCCAAATTTCGTGCAAATCGAAAGATATATAGGGACTTTGGTGCACCATTTACATGAAATCGTACGAAACTATATATGGGAGCTATATCTAAATCTGGACCGATTTTCTCGAAACTTGGCAGACATCACTCTAGGCTTAATTCAATACGTTATGCCAAAGTTCGTGCAAATCGAATCATATATAGGGATTTTGTGGCACCATTTACATGAAATCGGACGAAACTATATATGGGAGCTATATCTAAATCTGGACCGATTTTCACGAAACTTGGCAGACATCATTCTAGGCTCAATTTAGTACGTTATGCCAAATTTCGGGCAAATCGAAAGATATATAGGAACTTTGGGGCACCATTACATGAAATCGGACGAAACTATATATGGGAGCTATATCTAAATTTGAACCGATTTTCTCGAAACTTGGCAGACATCACTCTAGGCTTAATTCAATACGTTATGCCAAAGTTCGTGCAAATCGAATCATATATAGGGATTTTGGGGCACCATTTACATGAAATCGGACGAAACTATATATGGGAGCTATATCTAAATCTGGACCGATTTTCTCGAAACTTGGCAGACATCACTCTTGGCTTAATTCAATACGTTGTGCCAAATTTCGGGCAAATCGAAAGATATATAGGGACTTTGGGGCTCCATTTACATGAAATCGGACGAAACTATATATGGGAGCTATATCTAAATCTGGACCGATTTTCTCGAAACTTGGCAGACATCACTCTAGGCTTAATTCAATACGTTATGCCAAAGTTCGTGCAAATCGAATCATATATAGGGATTTTGGGGCACCATTTACATGAAATCGGACGAAACTATATATGGGAGCTATATCTAAATCTGGACCGATTTTCACGAAACTTGGCAGACATCATTCTAGGCTCAATTTAGTACGTTATGCCAAAGTTCGTGCAAATCGAATTATATATAGGGATTTTGGGGCACCATTTACATAAAATCGGACGAAACTATATATGGGAGCTATGTCTAAATCTGGACCGATTTTCTCGAAACTTGGCAGACATCACTCTAGGCTTAATTCAATACGTTATGCCAAAGTTCGTGCAAATCGAATCATATATAGGGATTTTGGGGCATCATTTACATGAAATCGGACGAAACTATATATGGGAGCTATATCTAAATCTGGACCGATTTTCTCGAAACTTGGCATACATCACTCTAGGCTTAATTCAATACGTTGTGCCAAATTTCGGGCAAATCGAAAGATATATAGGGACTTTGGGGCTCCATTTACATGAAATCGGACGAAACTATATATGGGAGCTATATCTAAATCTGGCCAAACAAATGAGCTGTGCCAAATTTCATCCAAATCGGATCATAAATGCGACCTGTACTTTGCTCACAAAAATACATGGACAGACAGACAGACGGACGGACGGACATGCATAAATCGACTTAGAAAGTGATTCTATGCATATTCTCAAAAGGAACCATGTGTCTATCTCGTTTCCTTTTGCCTGTTACAAACATATGCACAAAGACATAATACCCTATACCACAGTGTGGTGAAGGGTATAAATATAGGGAAAATACCAAAAAGTTTACCTATACCGACATTTCTACAAACCGATTATGGTCCTAAATATTGGTCCTAGACCCCATGTTTCTTTGGACCAAATTTGTTTCAAAAAATTTTTATTTCATCCACACTTTGCCCTTCTTATTATTTCTTCCGAAATTAGTGCAGCGAATTGGGTTGAAAACGCTCAAGAACCCCAAAATATCGAAATTTGGGGGTACCCTTAATGGACATATACTCATAATTTTTTGTGGAGCGATTTGAAACCTATTACGAACTCAAAATACTAAATTACAGCCAATTTGGTGCAAACATACGATCAAAACCCCCAAAATACTGAAAATTAGTAGGTACCGTTATGTGGGGGTTACCAGAAAAAGTGGACCTATATTTATAATTTTTTGTGGAGATATTTAATACTCAATAAGAACTCAATGTACCAAATTTCAGTGTATTCGGTCGAAAACGCGCTCAAGAACCCCAAAATACCGAAAATTTGGGGGTACCGTTATATGGGAGCTATGTCTAAACGTGGATCCAACTTGAACTGCAGACAAAAGACGACTCTATGCAAACATTTGGCGTTCTATTTCAATTCCTTCAGAAAATAGCGTGATTACAACAGACGGGCGGACAGATAGACGGACGGACATGGCTAGATCATCTTAGAATTTTACCCTGATCAAGAATATATATACTTTATAGGGTCGGAAATGAATATTTCGATGAGTTACAAACGGAATGACAAAATTAATATACCCTCCATACTACGGTGGAGGGTATAAAAACATGAAGAGTATGGTGCAACATTTACGTAACTTAACACACATCGTTCTAGGGTTTATTTAGTAGGTTAGGGACTTTGGTGCACCATTTACATTAAATCGGTCCAACATATATATAGGACCTATATCTAAATCTGAATCGATTTTCAAGAAAATTTACACACATCATTCTAGACCTAATTTTTTTACGCTATGCTAAATTTCGTGCAAATTGAAGGATTTATAGTGGCTTTGGTACACCATTTACATTAAATAGGTCGAACATATATATGGGACTTCGTCTAAATCTGAACTGATTTTCAAGAAATTTTACACACATCATTCTAGACCTAATTCATTACGCTATGCCAAATTTCGTGGAAATCGAAGGATATATAGGGACTTTGGTGAACCATTTACATTAAATCGGTCGAACATATATATGGGAGCTATATCTAAATCTGAACCGATTTACAAAAAATTTTACACACATAATTCTAGACCTAATTCATTACGATATGCCAAATTTCGTGGAAATCGAATAATATATAGAGACTTTGGTGAACCATTTACATTAAATCGGGCTATATCTAAATCTGAACCCATTTTCGCGAAACTTAACACACATCATTCTAGACTTAGTTCAGTACGCTATGCCAAATTTCGTGCAAATCGAATGATTTTCAGGGACTTTGGTGCACCATTAACCTAAAATCAGGCGAAACTATATAAGGGAGTTATATCTAAATCTGAACCGATTTTCGCGAAACTTAGCACACATTATGCTAAACATAATTTTGTACGCTATACATATTTTCGTGCAAATCGAATGATTTTTAGGGACTTTGGTGCACCATTTACATTAAATCGGTCGAACATATATATGGGACCTATATCTAAATCTGAACCGATTCTTCTCAATTTCAATAGGGTTCGTCCTTGGGCCGAATAAGTGACCTATGCCAAATTTCATCGAGTTCGGACCATAAATGCGACCTGTAGTTTGTTTACAATTTAACATGGACAGACAGACGGACGGACATGCATAAATCGACTCAGAAAGTGATTCTATTCATATTTTCAAAAGGAACCATGGGTCTATCTCGATTTCTTTTGCCTATTAGAAACATATGCACAAAGACATAATACCCTGTACCACAGTATGGTGAAGGGTATAAAAAGTTATCACAAATTGTTGTTTTAGTATGAAAAATATGTGTTTTAATTTTGACGATATTTGTCGGTAACATAGAAAAGAGTTACTGAATTGCATTACTGACCAATAATTGGAGATATTAGCATCCTTTTAGCCGATCAGAGATCAAAACCTCTCCTTCTTACCCTGGCATATTTTCCGAATCATATTTTCTGTAATGAATATTTACGCCATAAAATTCAAATTTTGTCACTTTTAATACAAAACTCTTGGTTGGTTTGACGGCCTAAATATTGAGCCAACATTATCAACAGCCGTTCTAAATAGTGGGTCAGATTCCCCTCACCGTCTTTGGTGGATATACTATCAATATCTTGGGTCTACGACTTTCCGGTGGAAATATATAAGCCATAAAATACAAATTTTGCTATTTTGCACAGAACCCTGACTTAGGGGTCTTTTAACCTGCTTCTTTGGCTAAATCACCTTCCCCATGTAAAGTTTCTTCGTGTTTGGGGCCAGAAGAATAGGCAAAAATAAAGTTTTTGGTCCATTTCATCCTCTAGATATTAACCGATACTTACCAAAAACAATCTTGACAAATTTTGCACAGAGAACGGGGTCTGATAATAAATTAAGCATGACAGTTTTGAGGATGATCGGTCAATATTGAGCGGGTAAAATGTACAGTCGTTTGTGTGAAAAATTAGAAACATTTTATTCTATGGCGTATATATTTACTCTTGAAGAACATAGACATGAGACGCTTTATTGTTCTATCTACTCGGATGTGGGATTTATACCTAAATCCTTAAAGGTGTCTACATTTTCTGATATTATTTAGTATAACCATTAACCCATTAGAGAGCATACATTTCGGGATGATGACAAGGAAGACGTCTATAATTTTCGATGATGATCAGATGATATTTCAGAAGAAATCTTTATTTCTGTGTAGTTATCTAGCCCCTCTATATGCAACAATTACAAGCCAAATATCACAAATTTTCGGGAAACCACCATTCGGAAAATATGCCGAAAGAGGATCTGTTGACTTCTAATCGGTCACGGGAGTGTAAATATCGCGAAATATTGCCCAGGCTCGAAATTTGGATAGTTGTATAGGGTATCACACAACTTACTGGTTTAGTACATTGGAAGCTTTAAACTCACTTCCCTTAATTAATCGCTGTTGCTGGAAACTTTATTTTAAGTAACCTATGGTTATATATGTTCAGCCCGACCGAATTTAAAGCCTTTTTCACTTGTTACAATATATATCCTTCCAAAGGGATTACCCTGTTTTATGCTATGATTAAGTGATTTTATGTTTATTTGTTTTCATCGTAAGTCACTTGAACCACGGCCACGCACAGACGCTCAAACACGCACAGTATATAATTCACATTTGTTAGAGAAAAGTACTTGTATTTCCTTAATAAATATTAAATTGGCTTTAACAGTCGTTTTCCATTTTTTTATTACACTCAATTTGGTGTTGCTGTCGTTTGTTTGCTTTTTTTTTTTTTTTTTTTTTTTTTTTTTGTGAAACCCATTGCCCTCAAAATGAAATTATGAGATAAACTTTGTGATTAATGATTTAGGTCGAGACAATTGTGCGATTCTCTTGGGATGGTGTTAATGGCATCTGGTGGTTTATTTAAATGATGACACCGAACAATTTTCCTCATTACAAAACAAAAAAATTAAAATAAAGTGGTTATTGTGATTCTTTAACATAAAACCAACAACAACAAAAAATGACTTGTATTTCCATGGATGTTAAATTCTTAAGAAATGCGAACAAGAAATTATTTCAATTGGCAGCGACAAAAAAATATTTCTGTCTACAACAATATGTTAAAAGGTTACTCTATATCGTTAAGCCGATAATCCATCTTACGATATTCTTGTGAAAATGTTAAGCTGTGAAATTTCAACATTTTCTGACATTTAAATATATTTTGTAATATTCAATTAAAATCCATCATAACCCGACTTAACCTTATGGCAAACTCCTTATCCACAATATCTCTATGCTCAATATGTTCTGAAATAAAATCGTTTTTAATTAAAAACGTTGCTGCAAGGTTCGCAACTTTCATTTCAGTGAAATTATTTTCCTAGATAACAGTATTTACAGACGTGGCATTTTGTAGTCGGTATTAGCAACGCTTAAGGTCAAGTGGGCTAAAACTTGTCTGTTCGCAGCTTAATTTGTTACGAAAGGAAATATAACACACCCACAGCTACACATACATGGACACACACACACACTCATATACGTACACTACTGTACTGCTACCGACATTCCTTTCCCAACATACCATTCAGTAATCAAATCTCAATACCACTTGAGAACAAGCTTATAATAATAGTTGTTCTTAAGCTTTTTTAGTAATATTAAAAAAATGTTGTTAAAATTTGAATTCACAAACAGTTTTCAACTATGCTTGATAAACTATTGTTGTACACAAATGTTTCTCAAGAGTTGTATATTGAGATGAGTATGCTTATATACACACTAGTTAAGATAAAATTACATGTGTAAGCTTATTCTACAATTACAAGAATAAGCTTTTAGTAATATTACACAAGTAATTGTATCATAAGGGTTCCGTTTTGATTTTTCTACAATTATTAATAAACATTTCTCAAGATTATCTCAAGACTTTTTCAAGCTTATGCTTGTGTTGGTAAGCTTAATATAATATTATTCTCAATACTTTTGGTTTGTTGGGTTGAAGCCTTTTAAACGTTTCGAACAATTCGCATTAGACAATTGTGTAAACATCCGTAAACTGAATACTACTACATAAGTGCAGACGTGAAACTGTTTTGTTAACATCCGCACACTAATACTATCACACAGAAATGAAAATGAAAACGTGTAACGGTAGTCACAATATATGTTTGGAATTGGAATTGTTTGTCTGTGTCTGCTTAGCAGCATACGTCATGAGGATAAATGGTATCGATAGGAGGAAATAAGTGTCAAATGTTAATGTGACTCAAAGGCTTAGAACATTTATCGGTATTCATAGCATTTAAGGAACACTTTAACATTTATCGAATCAATTTTTTATTAAATCTGCAATGAAGAAAATAAACGTTTAGAAATATAAAGGACGATGTTATCACATTCAAAATAACTAAAATCGATAGGTACCCTTTTTATGGAGACTAGGTCAAAACATCGACCTTGAAAATTGTATACTACTTACATATGATAGTAGGGTTGGGTGCTACACATCGGTGACATTTATTTTGTGAAATGTACTTACTCGTAAATCCTTCGAAAGGTGGAGTGTATATTTAATTTGTCATTCTCTTTGCAACACCTCGAAACATTCACAGAAGACCCCACAATGTATATATATATATATATATATATATATCGGAATAAAATCCGAAAAAAATACTCATGTCCCTCTGTCTGTCCGCCTATTGAAATCACGATGGAGATCGCAATATTAAGATAGAGAAATAGAGAATGTTTGGTATTGCAAATGGGGTATGTGGGTCCACGTTTTGGTTTAGCCCCTATATCGGACCCCCAATATTCGATATTTTGGGGATTTTGAACACGTTTTCCAATTGAATAGGCTGTAATTTTGGCATTTTATGTTCTAATTGAATAACACATATCCGTACCAAAAATGTTTAATATTGTCCCAAGTTTCAGGGTTGCCCCCATATAACGGTATCCTCCCATATTCGGTATTTTGGGGATTTTGTGCAAGTTTCCCAACCAAATTGACTATAATTTAGTATATGGGGTTCTCATTGAATAACACATGTCCATATTAAAAATTATTATTATTAAGTTTCAGGGTAGCCCCCATATAACTGTATTCCCTATTATTCAGTATTTTGGGTATTTCGGACACGTTTTCCAACCTAATTGGCTCTGATTTTGTATTTCGGGTTCTAATTGAATAACACATATGCGTACTAAAAAGTATTAATATTTACCCATGTTTCAGGGTATACCCCATATAACGTTATCCTTCAGTATTCGGTATTCTAGGGATTTTAGACACCTTCTTCAACCGAATTGGCTGTGGTTTGGAATTTTGTATCCTCATTGGTTGACAAATATCACTACCAAAAATATCAATATTAACACTATTTGATATTTTGAGAATTTCAATATTCTTTTTCTCAAGTATTTTTCGGTGTGTTCAAAGTCCTATCATAGATATTTATTCTTGTGAACAAAGTACAAGTGCCATTTACGATCCGAATTGGATGAAATTTGGCACAGGTCACTTACTTGGTCCAAGGACGAACCTTATTGAAATTGAACCTAAAAACATCGGTTCAGATTAAGATATAGCTCCCATATATTTTACGTCCGATTTTATGTGAAGGTTTTTAAAATCGGACCAGATTTAGATATAGCTCTTATAAATATTTGTGTCCGATTTTCTGTAAATTTTGTACCAAAGACCCTACGTTTGCTCGATATACACGAAATAATGCATAGCGTATAGAACTATGTCTGAAATAAGGTGTGTTAATTTTTATTTAATCGTTGCGAATTAAGATCCAATTCACACACTCCAATTCCAATTCACACACTCACCACACTGTGGTACAGGGTATTATGTCTTTGTGCATACGTCTGCAACAGGCAAAAGGAAACGAGATAGACACATGGTTCCTTTTCAGAATATGCATAGAATCAGTTTCTGAGTCGATTTACGCATGTCCGTCTGTCCGTCCATGTATTTTTGTGAACAAAGTACAAGTCGCATTTATGAATCGATTTGGATGAAATTTGGCACTCTATTGAAATTTGGAACTCTATAGAAATTGGGAAAAATCGGTTCAGATTTAGATATAGCTCCCATATACATTTTCGTCCGATTTAATGTAAAAGGTGTACCAAAGTCCCTATATATCTTTCGATTTGCACGAAATTTTGGACAGCGTAATGGATTAGGTCTAGAATGATGTGTATAAAGTTTCCTGAAAATCGGTTCAGATTTAGATATAGGTCCCGTATATATTTTCGTCCGATTTAATGTAAATGGTCCACCAAAGTCCCTATATAGCTTTCGATTTGCACGAAATTTGGCACAGCGTAATGAATTAGGTCTAGAATGATGGTTGTTAAGTTTCCTGAATATCGATTCAGATTTAGATATAGCTCTCATATATATTTTCGACCGATTTAATGTACAAGGTTCACCAAAGTCCCTATATATCTTCCGATGTGCACGAAATTTGGCACAGCGTAATGAATTAGGTCTAGAATGATGTGTGTTAAGTTTCCTGAAAATCGGTTCAGATTTTGATATATCTCCCATATATATTTTCGTCCGATTTAATGTAAATGGTTCACCAAAGTCCCTATGATATGTGTTAAGTTTCCTGGAAATCGATTCAGATATAGATCCCGATTGGAGGTAAATGGGGCATCAAAGTCCCTATATATCCTTCGATTTGCACGAAATTTCGCACAGCGTAATGAATTAGGTATAGAATGATGTGTATAAAGTTTACTGAAAATCGGTTCAGATTTAGATATAGCTCCCGTATATATTTTCGTCCGATTTAATGTAAATGGTCCACCAAAGTCCCTATATAGCTTTCGATTTGAACGAAATTTGGCACAGCGTAATGAATTAGGTCTAGAATGATGGTTGTTAAGTTTCCTGAATATCGATTCAGATTTAGATATAGCTCTCATATATATTTTCGACCGATTTAATGTACAAGGTTCACCAAAGTCCCTATATATCTTCCGATGTACACGAAATTTGGCACAGCGTAATAAATTAGGTATAGAATGATGTGTATTAAGTTTCCTGAAAATCGGTTCAGATTAAGATATAGCTCCCGTATATATTTTCGTCCGATTTTATGTAAATGGTTCACCAAAGTTCCTATATATCTTTCGATTTGCACGAAATTTGGCACAGCATAATAAATTAAGTCTAGAATGATGTGTGTTAAGTTTCCTAAAATTCAGTTCAGATTTAGATATAGCTCCCACATATATTTTCGCCCAATTTAATGTAGATGTTGTACCAAAGTCCCTTAAAATCTTTCGGTTTGCACGAAATATGGCACAGCGTAATGAATTGCAGAATGACATGTTTATGCATCCAATTTCATTTAACTGGTCCTTTAAAAATGCGGCGTCTTTTAGGATACATCTGTTGAATATACCCAAAGTGGTGAAGGGTATCATATAGTCGGCTTCGTCCTACTACTTTCCTTACTGGGTTTTTGACAATATTATGTAACTGCTGCTTCAAACTCCCGAATGAGACGAAATTTAGCATAGCGTGCCAAATTGAGTCAAGAAGGCGTGTGTTAAGTTCGAAAGATATAGCTTCCATATCGATTTTCGGCCGATTTTGTGTCAGTAAATGGTGTTTCAAAATCCAAATGGTTTGTCCGATTAAGACAAAATAATGCATAGTGCACCAAATTCAGTTCAGAAGGATATGTATTAACTTTCGGTAAAATCGTGTATATTTATATCCTTCACCGGGTAATGTGGACCGCCATTTTCATTACTTGATATTGTGGGCGTAACAACGGTAAAAAATAAAAACAAATTGTTTTCACAACTTAGTCGATTTGTTGTCTGAATATATTCCAGGTCAAACATTATATATTTGTCTATATATATCTATATATTTTTCCAAGGACTACAGAAGTCCTACAATAAGTATTCTGATTGTTATATTAATAATAGAACTCCCACACTACACTCAGGAAGTTTTTTCAAAAACCCATGCACAGAACTCCATTGGAGATCCACAGATTTCTTCTGGTTAGAAGAATTTCAGGTGGTATTAATTTTGTTTGTGAATATGTGCCCTTAAATATGATAGAATATATAAAGTAATGTGTTTTGTAAAGATTTCTAGAGATCCAAGATTTTCAAAATAAAAATCTCTCCACACTGTATGTCGATGTTTTTTTTTTTTTTTTTTTTTAATAGCATTCTGTTTATTCATATTATGTCTTTGAAATATTAAAAATATCACATGTCATTTTCAAAGGTTATTATCTCCATAAGCTTCTTAAGGCGGCTGTCATAATACCGACGCAATAACAAACCATATATCATCGATGACAATTATCCACATTGACGGTTATTTGAAGAAAAAACAAAACGAGACCAATTGACCATGAGCTATAAAAAGGTTAATCCATTTTACTTCATGTTTACTCCACTACTATTAACACTATCACACTTTTGTATGTAAGCAGATGTACGATTTATTCCCCTGTGTTTATTTTGCCGTTGTTTGTTTTTTCATTTGCATTTATTTCATTTATCGTTTTTCTTTCTGTTTCTCTCCTCTACTTGTGCAAACAAATTTAATGCCTTTGCCTTTGTTGACATAATGTTGTTTCCTATGACAACATTCGATGGCTATATAAACAATGAAAGTACCACAGACATAGCACGCCACGTGTAGATGAAACGTAGAACAACCGCTTCAACACTCCATGCCTTTCTCTTCTGCACTTGGCACGAAACGAACAAACCGACATTTGAAGATAATATCGAAAACAAAAGGATGTCTAAACTTTGTAGGACTTTACAGACAACCAGACGCAGGTTGACTTGCATGCAATGCATGTTTGTTTGTGGCTGGCAATTTCATTGGCTCCAGATATCCTTTGGTGCACTGCGAAAATACACCGACACAGAAAAACACACTTACGGACACATACACAAAATGGCACGTTATATGCAATTTAACATATTTACCGGATGGTGCATAACCATCTTGCGAAAAACTTTACAACTTTTCCATTTCTTCGTTCCCGTTTGTTATGACCGACCCAAAACTTTGGCTAGCAGACGTGCTTCCGTACACACCCGCACTTCCTTACGTGTCGTGTTGTTATTATTTGTTGGCACTTACTTTATTTTTCACACTCGCCTTCTATGATTGTGTTAAACTCTTCGGATAATGGAATTACTTTTTCGATTTTGTTTACAAAATCACATTATTTCAATATTTTTTGTATTCCCTTTTCATTATGTGACTGATTGTTTTAAAACAAATTTTGCTTCTCTTGCTATTTGTAAACAACAACAAGAATACACGATGTACCCGCTTTCCGTTTAAGTCTTGAGGAGACGAAATCTTAGTTGAATCTGCGTTCACAATTGAATGGTACTTCCATTTTATACTGTACGCCAACATTGAGTGCGATCAAACATGTTAGATGTTGTGTTATGTTCGAATGTGTAAGCGGCATTTACTTCCGTACGTATGTATGTTCTATGGAATTTGGTGAAATCATAATAAATATCATGGTGGCGTATAAGTGTTGGAACAATAACAATAAATAATACAACTTATACGTCTATTCGGTATGTTCGAACAATATTGAAGTTTGACAAAGTTTTTGGTTCTCTGAGCCATTATTAGGATGAATGCAACTCGTAAAAAATATTAAGATTTATGATTTGGATCAAACTGCAGTTTTTGCCAAATAATCTGAACGAAGGGTAGCTATTTTAGATTGGAAAATATTATTTGTTTCCTTGAAAGAAAATTGTATTTAAAATTCAAGGCTTTATTCGGTTTAGTTGAAATTGATTTTATACAGGGTGCGAAGAATGATTAAAATACGCTCTTTCTCACGAATGCTCACGGCCGAGAATTCGAATTTTTCAATTTATCGCGAGTGATAAAGTTACAATGAATGCACAAGCATTTTCATTCCCTCGCAAATGTTCGCATTGTACGAAAAATTCACGAATGATAAAATTCGCTGCAAGCGTCGTCGATTTATTCTTTTGCGAGCATTTATTGCTGAAGAACATTCTTGTGAAAAACTCAAAAAACAATTGTCCGAAAATTCTAGAGAGCACTGTTAAAAACAACAATAAACAAAAATATCATAAAACCAGTGAGCGGAGCAGTATAGTCGGACGGGGCCGACCATATGATACCCTACACAACTATCACGAAAAGTAAACTTTCTGCCGTTTTATATTCTGATACTGGGCAATATTTCGTGATATTTGCACCCTCTTGATGGATTATAGGTCAACAGCTCCACTTTCTAAACCTGGCATATTTTCCAAAATTTTGTTCATGAAGTGAATTTTTACGCCATTTAATAAAAAATTGGTCACTTTAGGTTTTGGTTGATTTGACCCTCGGAATTTGACCGATCATCATCTAAACAGCCGTTCTAAGTATTTGTTCAGATCCCCTTCACCTTGTAAAATATGTGATGTGCTGCATATAATAATTGCCTCTAGAGCGTCTAGAAAATATGACAAAATTAAAGTTTTCGGTGCATTGCACCCCCTGAATGAAATCTCAACTTCACCGAAAACTATAGGCGCCGTCCTTGACCATAATCGGAACTTCATGTACAATTTCAAAGCGATCAGCGCGACATTTCCGTCCTCTAATGGACTAATAGTAATACTATGCACATAATCACCTTTACCTAATTACGTATAACTCCCAGATCAGAGTACATACAGCCACATAATTGGTATCAATTTGAAGGTCAACAACTCATCTTGGATATACTATCAAATTCTCGGGTATATGTCCTTCAGGAGCAAGTATATACGTCCCAGAATAAAAATTTGGCAATTTTTTACACAAAAGTCAGGGTCCATTTGACCCGCTAAATATTGACCGATATTTATCAAAATAGGCAAGCTTATTCTTTGGCCCGATCCCCTTCACCATGTAAAATTTCACGATGTGGCCTCTGAAGCGGCCAGAAAAACCGACAAAAATTAAGTATTTGGTCCATTTCATCCCCTAAATATTAACCTATCTTTATCAAAAACAAGAGGGGTCTTCATTGACCCATCCTACATGCAAAATTTTGTGAAGATTGGCCCATAACTGTGGCCTGTATCGTGTTTACAAATTATAATGAACAGACGGACGGACACACATGTATAGATTGATTCAGCTAAGCGAGATATGATGATCGGTATACTTAAAGGTGGGTCTAGGAACAATATTTCGCGGCGTTCCAAACTCTTGGGGCTGCACAAAGCTATAATACCCTTACAACATAGTTGTGTAGGGTATAATGAGCACAAACCCTGATTTTATACGAAGGATAATATATGTGTTTCTGGCCCAAACATGAAACATCGTTGTTTTTCAAAGTAATCTCTCCATTCTGATTTTATAGACTTTTTCATTCGCTCAGTCCAATTAACTAGACATATTTTCCATTCCGATTGAACCACCTTCAAAGTATGGTTTGGAACTTGGACCATGCACGTTTTTCCTGATGTGCGGAAAATAGAGAAGTAATTGAGGCTGAGGCCTTTTTGATATTTTTAAGGTCAAATGTCATGGTGCATCATGGTGCCCGCTTCAAATTTCTCTGAAGAATTTAGGCCAACAAAAATAGAAAGATAATTCGCCATCTGTTATCGTATTTATTCATCCACCTTATAGCCCCACGACAAAAAAAAATTCTTAAAAATTCTGACTTACGATCTATCATTACAAATATTGAAATAAAAACCGAAAAATGCTCTTTAAAATTCGAAAATATGGTTCTTCAAAAAAATATTCTTTAAAAATCCAAAATATGGTCCCTTAAAAAATAGTCTTTAATAATTCCGGGTTATGATCCCTCAAAAAATATTCTGTAACATGTAAAAACGTCGTTAAGTTCGGCCGAAAATTTTCGATATAAAAGAACCCGGAATGCCAAATTAGAGTCTTTTAAGAAAATAAGGCGATATTTTTTATGGAAACTAGGACACATAAACGGTGACATAACATAGATAATTCTATACACTCCACCAAAAGGTGGAGAGCATATTAAATTTGTCGTTTTTACCACCCCGAAATATTCACCGAAAGTATAAAATTCTATGTCGATTAGCCCCATATAACAGTACCGCCACTATTTGGTATTCGGTTGATCGGAACAGTTTTTAAACATTCACCTTCATTAATATTAAATTCCCTGAAAAATGGACGTGTAAAAAAATGTTTCAGAATTTGGGTTTATTATTCTGATATTTTTCATTTGAAAAATAATTTTATTTACGAATCGGAGCTTGTATTCGGATTTTTTCTTCGAAAAAGAACTCTTCCAAAATTAAAGCATATGGCTCTGATCGAAAATTAAAAAAAGCTTGGATACCCTCCACCAATTTTATAAATAAAGGGGGGATATATGGAATATACCAAAAATAGGACCTATGCCTAGCTGTAAGTGCAATATGAAAATTGTCATTGCAGGAAAAAATTATGTGTTCGTTCCTGGAGTGGACTGCCTAAAGCGGGACCAATATACATTAAATAGTGTAGAAATTATCGAATTCTTGGATTTGTCATTATTTGAGGTACTATGGCTAATTGAAAACTGATATAGCTCAATTTTGAACCTAACATTTTTGAATACCTTCCTTCGCTTGAATACTTTTTTCTTTAAAAATCCAATTTTAAAGTAATCATTATTTGATCAATGACCCAACCGCCCTTCAGGTCAGAAAATACCCGTTGAATAATTGATATCTCTGCCATATTTCACTCAATATTAATGAAAAACGTGTATCATGTCTAGTTCCATCAAATGCTGCAACATTTCTCATATATACTACATATAGAAAGCAATTTAATTGATCAATCTCATAACTTTTACTACAGCTTAAACTACCTGATGTAGAAAAAGAAATAGCAGAGAATAAAAACAGGTATCTCCGAAAGTGTGCCATATTAATCCAGTGGGTGCAATGATACCATAGAACATAAAACTCATAGTTAAACAACATTGTTGCGGCTGTGGCACGAATAAAAAACAAATCAACTCGATGTGATATTCAACTGATTAGGGTATAATAAGTTTGGTAAACTTAAGTTACTAGCATATTCATAAGTGTCATACATTAAGTCTGAA